>NC_056728.1:186811396-186988080 GCF_019279795.1 Protopterus annectens | reverse complement strand
CAAAGAGAGTTTCAGCTCCAGTAGGATTGTCCTTAGCATCTCCTGGGTCCTCTGCTTTTGAGTCGATGGAGAGGTTATTGTCTCCACCTAGAAGGGCTTTGACTTTTCCTTTAATACCAAAGTTTCTTCGCACTTCCTCCACAGTAGTGCGCCGCAACTGGTTACGGCCTTCCAGGTCTGCTGGGAAGGCTGCACATAAGGTGAGGAGTGTTACAGCCCACTGCATAAGTCCTCACTGTGCTCCAGGATCATTCGAGATGACTGCCGCCATACCCACCCCTGCCCTCGCAGGGCCAGTCAGTTGAAGAGCCATTCAGTTGAAGAGCAAAGTATTCCTCATTGCACCCTTCTGGCCTCTGCAGATATAGTTCCCTTTTTTATGGTCTCACCTAGTATGTCCACCTTGGGCACTGTATCCCACTCCAGATCTCCTGTCACATCCTGCAGGGATGACTCATCTGGACATAGGCCTCAAACTGACCACTGACCACTTGGTTTTCCAATTCTATTGATGACTAGATATTCCCGGCTTTCCTCTCCAGTTCATTGAATCCTTTCTTCATCCAGAAAGATTTATAAGAGCAAATGAAAACTTTTTTTTTGGTCGGTGTATCAAAGAGACTTAGATCCTTTTACTTCTCCAATCCCAGCTATTTTAGATTTCCTTGCCTCTATTTTTCAAATGGGGGAAAGCTTCTGTGTACCATTAGAGTTAGCAGGCATCCCCATAAGTGATAAAGCCTCTCCTTTAGCTTTGACTAAGTTATGCAAGGCCTTCCTAAAAGATGCATTTTTGCTTAGACTTCCAATTCGAGATCCCACTCCATCTTGGGATCTGACTTTGGTATTACAGTCTTTAGTACATCCACTGTTTTGAGCCCTCAGCTAAAGTAGACCTTAAGTTTTTATCTTGGAAAACTGCCTTTTTGGTGGCAATTACTTCAGCTAGATGAGTTCAGAACTCCTAGCACTCTGTGCAAAACCACAGTATCTAATTTTTCACAAGGCTAGGGTTATCCTACGCACTAATCCTTCCTTTCTTCTTAAATTGGCCTCTTGAGTCAAATATCAATCAAGTCATTAACTTTCCAGTTTTCTTTCCAAAATTTGAAATCAATGGAGAATATACCCTTCATCTTTTAGATACACATAGACTTCATTTTTGTCTACATAGAACCAAGGAGTTTAGAAAAACAGATCAGTTGTTTGTCTCCTTTTTTAACATCAAGATGGGAAAACCAGTTTCAAAGATTACTCTAGCAAAATGGATAACAGAGTGTAATTCTCATGTTTATTTCTTGCAAGGCCTAACCTTACGAAGAGATCCGAAGGCACATTCAACCAGGTTGATGGCTACGCCAGCTGCGTTTTGGGCTAGAGCTTCCCTTGATGACATTTGTGCAGCTGCCACTTGGTCTAAAGCTCATACCTTTGTTTCTCATTACAAATTGGACATCATTTCTAGGAGTAGAGCATCATTTGGTTGTGAGGTGCTCCGGAATGTCCTTCCATGATGGCCACCCAAGGTAATTGTAGCTGGGGACTCTGTCCATTCATTGAGGATACAGTGAAAATGACATAATCAGCTATAAAAGTTATGTACTCATCATAATATTCCATCTGATGTTGTCAGTCTTTACTCTATCTTCCACAAAACAAAATGAGATGAAAGGCGAAGTGAAACCACACCAAAACCAATACAAAAGTTCGCTGGAGTGCCAAATAAGTGCCCAAGTCCAAATGAAGACAAGCAGTTTTATTTACACTGTACAAGCAATAAAAAAAACAAAAGAACAAATTGCATTAATGCTGCCACTTCTTGATATATTTTCGTACACCTTCCTCAGATGCAAATACCCTGTTAAAATTTCAATGCTTTTATATAAACCTGTAAACTCTGAAACTAGTCATCTGTTATATCATTATCCAATAAGAGTGTTCCCTTTGTAATATGTACGAGGTCAAGTGCTTGTAAGATTCATTACAGGTATGTATACTGTAAAAAACACATGTTGATTAATAAACCACAATTATACTTCTATATTGGATCACAGTGGGTCACAATAAATAATTAAAACAAGGTGCATCCCCTTAAAAAGTTAAAATTGTGTAAAACGGTATATTGTAAAAACTGTTGAATGTAAAGAATTTTTTAAAAAACATCCATTATAAACTTTCTCCATTTAAATAAAATCGAATGATTAAGGCTGCCATCTGGTGGTAAATCACAATTTTGCAGCCCTGAAAGCACTGAAAGAATAGCTAACATATCATTAAAGCATGGGATTTTAGTAGCTTCCAAAAAAATCTGCCAGAATAGATGTACTTCGTGTTTCACTGTTGCAGTCATTAAATTTGGGTAATCCTGCTGGCAGGTTGCCCTCAGTCGGCCTGAATTCCAAAGTCCTGGGTCCTGCGTCGGTTGCTGTCGCCCCTTCCCTGACGTCAGGTCATCAGGGGTATAAAAGATGCAGTCGATGCCATTTTCTTCAGTCTTTCTTGCCGCGCTGTGCCCAAAGCAGAAGCAGTTCGCAAGTGCCAGTGGGCCGACTCCTGAGATTTTCGTGTTCGAGTTTCAAATCCGAAGTCTTCTGTAAAGCTAAGTACCCTGTTGGGGAAACTTTTTTCTTGCTCCAGACCGATGTCAGAAAAGTTAATAATTGTATTTCTTGTGGGAAGCAAATACCTCATACGGATTTTCATTTACTGTATTCCTTGCCTAGGCCCTGATCACAACGTTTCTGGTTGTCGGTTTGTGCTAGATTTAACCAACGCACTATTAAGCGTCAGTATGATTTTGCTTTAAACTACTTTGGACGCCGATTTAATTATCCGAAATGTTATCGGATAGCCATCCGACTACTGGAGTTCACAAAAAACGCAAAGAAAAGGAGATAGACAACCGAGGCCCAAAACCGACGACGAAGCTTCTCCTAAGCCAGTCGTCGGTTCGCCAGTCCTCAGTGAAGTGCTTTCGCAGCCGTTGACGCTCGCTACTTTAGAGTCGCAGGCCGCTACCGACTCCCACGTGGAGTCGGCCATGCCGCTGGAAACTCAAGGTATTGGAGCCTCAGATATTATCTCTTCAGATGGGTCCGGAGCCGCTCAGCAGGCACCAGCTTCTGAGGGTGTATTCAGACCTAAACATCTTCACATCAAACCGACTTCAACTTCAAAGGCAAAGACTAAAACACCTTCCAAAGCAAAGAAACAAACTCAAGAGCCACGTGGTCATTCCTCTATGCCCAAAAAACAGATGCTCAAAATGGCCGAAGACTTGATTATCTTGATCAGGGGTTCCCACCCCCACCCCACCCCCTGATAAGAGGCCTAGGCAAGAGACTGACTATGAATCTTCAGATCAGGTTTCCATTTCTTCTGATTCCTCTTCTGATCAGGAATATTATCTTCCTCCTTATGAGGATTCTGATGCTGAAGAATCTATACCTTCAGCTTCTCCTCCTGAGGACTATTCTTTTGGGGAAACCTTACATACCATGAGGGAGCATTTCCACTGGGAGAGCCAAGATTTTTCAGAATCTAAAAAGAGGCTCAGGGATTTCCTTTTACTACCTCAACACAAGCCACTAGCCATCCCACCTGTGTTAGACATTGTAGATGATATGTTTTTGGAGTCTAGTCTTACACCTGACTCCTTACCTCCAGGTCCTGTTAAGCCAGACAGATATTACAGGGTTCCTGACTCTCTTAAATTCCTTTTTAAAAACTCTGCTGCAGACCCAGAAACTATTTCTCAGGGTCCCAAAGGAGTTAAGGCTTCCACTGCAAAAAACCCTACCCCCTCTGACAGAGATTCTAGGGCACTGGATAGATGGGGAAAAAATTTTTACACATCTGCCTTAAACTGTCAGTTTCATATGCTGAAATATCAGCAACATGTCATGGCATTGCTTAAACAGAAAATGTTGTTAAACACTGAATGTGCAGAAAACAAGGAAATGCAGGATTTATTGCATGCAGCTGAACAAGTTGGAAAGCATACTTTGCAATGTGGTTTTGATTCGCTAGAGGCCTCCTGCAGGGTCGCAGTTACAGGTTCTGTTATTAGGAGGCATGCTTGGTTAAAGGAACAAAATTTGCCTGATCATGTTAAAGTTAAATTATTAGATGCACCTTTACAGCATGACACTTTGTTTGGTGTTAAGGCAGAAGAGGTGTTAAAGAAAATGGAGGACAAAGCTAAATCTATGCAAACGGCCACCTAGGTTTAGTAGACACTGGCCAACAAAGAATTGGTCCTTTCCTGTGTCAGACAGACCTCAAAGGGGCAGAACCAGATGCCTTCGAGGCAGATCCCAGGCACAAGGTTAATTCCGCCCAAAACAATGGAGAGCTTCTACCTCCAAAGCTGGAGAAGACAAATCACAACCATTCAGGAAACAGTCCCAATGACTTCCCTCTGCCTGCACCAAGCACTTATCTCCTGGCAGCACCCTTAGTGGGGTAATTAGCACTTTTTTCTCAAAATTGGCACATTATAACCCAGGACAAGTCACAAGGCTAGAAGTTCCATTTCCATACCATGCCAAAGGCAAACAGATGGCCAGATCTGCCAAAATATCAATGGGCAGAGGCACAAAAACAAGTCTCATCCCTCATGGACATGGGGGCTATTCCCTGGCACCAATAATTGCATTCTGGAGACAAAGAGGAATACAAATAATATCCTTACTTGGACGACTGCTTAATTCAAGCAGAGAACAAGGACATTCTTCTACAGCATCTGGCGTTTGTGAAAAGACTTCTAACATGCCTAGGGTACACAGTCAATGAAAATAACTCAAAACTAGTACCCTCTCAAGAGATAAAGCTTAAACACAACTGCCCAGATGGCTTATCTCACGCCAGACAAACAAAGGCAACTGACTACCTATTTCAAAATGTTGGCAACAAAGGCTGTTATCTGCAAGAAAAATTCTGCAGGCTTTGGGCTTCATGTCATCCTGCATCCTGCTAATTCCATATGCAAGACTGCATATGAGGAAACTTCAGTGGTACCTAAAACGTGTTTGGACTCAACATTGCCACAGCCTAGAAACTATGATTACTATCATTCCCTGCCTTCAACAGGAGTTTGTCACCAAAACAAGGGACAGCCATTCACATTACCCCCAGCCAGGCAAACACTAACAATGGATGCATCAGATTATGCCTGAGGGGCCCACATGGCAGGAAGATGCATTCAGGGCACATGGACCCCAAACCAAATGCATCTACATAGCATTCAAAAAGAGATGCTAGCAGTTCAAAATGCACTGACAGCCTTCAAGGACCTACTTCATCCAGGACATCTACTGATAAAGACAGACAACACCACGGTCATGTGGTACATAAACAAGAAGGGGGGCACACATTCTTACTCCCTTTGCAGACTAGCCATGACTTTGTGGGACACAGCATTGACTTACCAAGTACATCTGCAGGCACAATTCCTGCCAGGAAGGAAAAATACTCTGGCAGACGAACTAAGCAGAAACCTCATGAATCCCCACGAGTAGCACCTGGATCCACAAATCTTCAGCAAGATAACAAGGAAATGGGGATGCCCAGACATAGATCTATTTGCCTCCCCTCACAACTACCAACTAAAAAGATTCTGCCCAAGGATTTATCACAGACAAGCATGGAAAGTGGACGCCCTATCTTTCAGCTGGAAAAACATATTGGTATATGCATTTCCCCCTTTGCCTGTCCTCCCCAAGGTACTCTTAAAGGTCAGACAGGAGAAGCCAAGGATGATACTGATTGCCCCAGACTGGCCCCGCCAGTACTGGTATCCAATACTAAGGAGCTTGTCTCAATGCCTAGCGTATACCTTACCTCAGATACCTCATCTACTGTCCCAGCAAAACAATCAGATCCTGCACAGCCAACTCAGGACTTTAAACCTGACAGCATGGCGGATAATGTAGTCATACAAAACACACCTCTCAGTAAAGCTGTGATGGATGTCATTTTGGAGGCCAGAAGGCCTAGTACTTGAAAATCTTATGCTGGAAAATGGAAGAGATTCTGTGCTTGGAACCAGGCACAAGGAACTGATACAGCTGTGCCAAATATTCCTCAGATTTTGCAATACTTAACTGAGATGCTGGACAAAGGTCTATTTTTTTCATCTATTAAAATTCATGCCTCTGCCATTTCGGCTCATTACAATGCACAGCCTCCAATCTTTTCTCTTCCCTTACTAAAACAGTACCTCAGAGGAGTCAAAAATGTAAGGCCTCCAAGGAGATCACCAATGCCTGCATGGGACCTCAACTATGTCTTGGAAAATACTCACCCTGCCTCCTTTTGAACCAGCTGCTACTACTGATATAAAGTTTTTATCCTGGAAAACAGCTCTGCTCCTAGCAATAACTTCTGCAAGACGAGTTTCAGAGCTTCAGGCACTCATTGCTGTGGAATCTTTCATCATTTTTTATCCAGACAGGGTCTCTCTGAGGACAAACCCAACATTTATGCCTAAGGTGGTGTCCAGTGTGGCCCTTAACCAAACTATTTATCTGCCAACTTTTTATCCAAATCCACAGAACAAGGTGGAAGAGAATTCTGCATTCTTTGGACGTACACAGACAGCTTAGATTCTACTTTGACAGAACCAAAGTTTTCAGAAAGACAGAACAATTACTAGTGTCATATGCTGCAGGATCACAAGGAAAGGCTATCTCAAAGCAGACTATTTCAAAGTGGATAGGCCACTGCATTCATTTCTGCTACTTACACCATGGTAAGCCAGAGCCTAAGGGCATTAGGCAACATTCAACCAGAGCTGCAGCCACTTCGGCAGCCTTTCCTCAGAGGAGTACCAACCAAGGACATTTTAATTTAGAGGCTGCTACTTGGAGTTCAATGCACACCTTTACAAAGCACTATCATCTGCAACTCTACTCTAAATCTAGGGCAGGCTTTGCCACTGCAGTTCTGCAGGGCCTCATAGCCGCTCCTAATGATGTTTAGCACCAGCCTCCCATCCATAGCTTTGGACTCTACCCAAATGTAATGACTGCAACAGTGAAACACGAAAAACATAGTACAGTTGTGTACAATTATCATAAATGTAGATGTTCGAGTGTATTCACTGTTGCAGTCCAGGTTACCCACCCACCATCCCCCTTTTCTTCTCATGAAACCTATCTTTCCTTCTCTGATTTATACAACCTATGTGGTGTATTTGCTTGTAGATGAAGGTAAAGTTTACATTCGTGTATGTATTTATATGTATATACATTTTGGCTACCCTTTTTGGGGGCACCTGACATCTGGGGCAAGAAAAACTAAAGAAAATGGCGTTGACCGCATCTTTTATACCCCTGACGACCTGACGTCAGGGAAGGGGCGACAGCAGCCGACGCAGGACCCAGGACTTTGGAATTCAGGCCGACTGAGGGCAACCTGCCAGCAGGATTACCCAAATGTAATGACTGCAACAGTGAATACACTCTAACATCTACATTTATGGTAAGTGTACACAACTGTATTTTCTCAATATTCTAATTTGGCTTCCCACATGCCCCCAAATTAGAGTATCGAGAACTATTCTGGCAGATGTGGCTTCAGATCCTACGACCTCAAAAGCATTTTCCACAGATCAGACAAAACCTCTGGATGACAGACAGCTTTTGGAGATTCTCTATTGCCCTCGCACTAGATACTTTCTTTCAGTTGATCCAGTACAGACAGCTTTTGGAGATTCTCTATTGCCCTCGCACTAGGTACTTTCTTTCAGTTGATCCAGTATGAGACATGATTCCATTTCCCTTTCTGCAGAAACCAGCATCCCCCTCCATTCATTCATTTTTCTTGAAGCCCTACAGAAGAAGATGTGGCTAGAGTAGTAAGATTCTCTTGGCTCAGGGGCGGATTGGACTTCCCTTGGCACCTACCCTTTTGAGTCAGGTAGTCTGACCTTCCACCACCACCACCCCTGCAAATTCCTTCTGTACCTCCATCTGCTATCTTGGAGTTACAGGATCCTTGTCATCCGGATCCATCAGTCTGTGATCCAAAGATCACTTTGTCATTGGATCCGACATCATCTCTGAGCCCTCCTATCTTTTCTTATAAGGAGGGCTCTTTGAGCCAAAGCCTGCCTTCCAGGTCCAGTTTGTAGTTTTCAGAGCCGTCTCTGTTCCTCAGCACCTAGGCACTGGACAGTTTGGCTCTGACTTCCTCCTTGGGAACAGTGTCAGTGCATCGGAGAGAGATGAAGATACGGAAACCTGGTTTCTCGGATCAAAGCCTTTTTCTCTGGGTCCTTTGAGCTCTGCCATCAAGGCTGCGAAGAGAATGTTTGCTGCCTCGACAGCACTGATGGAGCATTCCCACTCAGATCCTTACCCATTCCATGACGCTCCAGCATCTGGAACCTTAAGTACTCTCTCCATAGTGAAATCCTCTACCGAAACCTCAGGTTTCCTCTCAGGGAATTGTAAGTTCCTCTTCAGATACTTGCACAGATAATCGCACTGAGGAAGTTCCCAGAAAAAGGACATGTAAGAGGAAGCACCTAGACTCCCTGCAGGAGTCCGTCACTAAAGAGAGAGGTTTCGATGAAGGCGAAGGGTCCCCACAGTCGCCTCCTGAAGTGAGATCCTGAAACAGAGAGGTGGCTGGATGTCCTCCAACCCTATGCTGGAAGATTCCGTTCTCCTAGAGGCTTTTGGTACAGGACCCTCTACTTCCTGGGTGAGTCTGCCTGCTGACGAGCCCATGGAAATGCTCTCTAAGTGAGCATGGAAGAAGCCTGACTCCATACAGCCAATACCTCTGAGATCAGACAGAATAATGGCACCACCTGTGGACAGACAGTTTTGAGGAAAAGGGGTTCCAGTTGATGCCATGGTTGTGGTGGTGGCAACAAAGAAGGAGCTAGCAGACTAGAGGTCCACTGTCCATCCCCCCAACAGGGAGTCATGGGCGATGGACACATCGGGGAAGTATATCTTTGCTTCAGCGACCTTTGCATTAAAATCGATGAACTATGTGGGGGTCTATATCACTTCGAAGAAATGGAAGAAGTTCAAACACTATATGTTCGAACTTCTAACCTCAAAGTGCAAAATCATCGAAGGCTTAGAATTAGAACAGTGATTTTTTTTCCCCAGGGAAAAAAATCGCTGTTCCAAGAAACACACACACACAACACAAGCACACCAAGAAAACAGCAATACAGACACACACACACACACACACACACACACACACACACACACACACACACACACACACACTTAAAATCCTACATTTAACCCTACACTAAACTGTACATACACTACTATCTATCCACTTACCTTAATCCAAACCCTAACCCTAAGGTCCATCACTATCGCACACTCACCTGACCCGTGCCCTAACCCTAACTCATCTATCCCACCCTAACATCTGTCACTGTCACACACCCACCTCACCTGCGCCCTAACCCCGACTCACTTAACATGTGCCCTAACGTCCGCACAATCGCAGACTTACCTGAACCCGACCCGTAACTTTCCACCACAGTGCTGAAAATAGCGAAGCCGCAGAAACAGCCAACCAAATTAATTCCCTGGGAAATAATTCATTGTTCCGCGGCTTCGTGATGATCAGTTTTCGAACTTCGTAGTTCTAACATATGGTGTTCGAACTGCTGAAGTTAGGATGAACTGATAGGAACCCACTATCTGGCACATTTTGTGAGACCTCAGAGAGGTTTGACCAAAGAGTTATCAAATAGTCTCTCAGGAACTGTATCTGCAGAGGTTAAGGGTTCCCTAACTTCTCAGTTGGCAACCCTACAGGCTATTTCCAATAGTTCCATGAGGTTAATTTCCAACATTGTGGAAGGGACCTCTAGAGTGGCGGGTTCAAGCATTTCGATAAGGAGGCCTACCCGGATGTGCTTATGTGACTTTGTGGAGCGATTTAAGTTCAATTTCGTCAATGCTCCCTTTGACAAACTGCCATTTTTGGCTCTAAAGTGAAAGCAACACTCTCCAAGTGTGAGAAAGATGGTAAGACCTTGTATGTCGCTGGCATACATTTTTCGTCCCCGCAGAGATCTTTCTCCAGGAATCAATGGAGTGGTCGAAAAATGTGGTTCAAAAAATCCCAAGGATCATTCCATGACACACATGGTGAAAGTGCTCCCCAAGGCAGATGGGAGGAGACTCCAGTGGATGCTTTTGCCCTTGTGGCAGAGGTGTCCCAGGACACCAGGATTCATGGGAATCTTTTTTTTCGGTAAACCCTACCAGTGCTCCTGAATGGAAGCCTGACTTTCCACCTCTGGAGACAGTCTGGTGAAGATTCTCCCTGCACCAGAAAGTCTGACTAGAATTAACAAAAGATACTTGGGTGCAGAGGATTATATCCAGAGGTTATATAGTACCATTTTCCCTTCCACCACAATTCCCAGGAAAATCCCCGATGTTCCACCCAGTCAGAGGGATCAGGCAGCAATTCAGATTCGAAAGCTGCTAAAAAAAAAGTCATCCAAGAGGTCCCTCTAAACCAGAAAGGATCTGGAATTTACTCAAGGTTCTTTTCAGTGCCAAAAAAGACAGGGGACTAAGACCAATTTTGGATTTCATAAATCTAAACAAATCTGTTCAACGAACCAACTTCTTGATGGTCACATTTCATTCCATTCTCCCTTTTTTGGGCAAGGATGACTGGATGTGCTCGACAGATCTCCAGGACACCTACTATCATATATAGATCACCTAAAGATATAAAAACAACAAGTGCAGCAACTACTTTGCCCTAATCCCCCCCATGGGGACAGTCACTGAGGGATGCTCTAGATCACGATTGGCATCCCAGTCTCCTTTATGCATTCCAACCAACCTCATTGGTTCCATAATTTCTACAGAAAGCTGCCAGGTCGAAGAACTACTGACCTTAACAATTTTGATTTCCCTTTCTATGGCTTCACTTGGTTCAACCACCATAGAACCTAGATCTGACTTTGGACCGCCTTTCTCATCCGACAGGTGTGTCACACCTGGATATTCCAAACCTCAAGCTGACCGTTTGGTTTCTTCAGTTCCCTTAGTAGCCAGATTGTCTATGCTCTCATCTCCTGTACGACGTATACTTCTTTCTTCCCATAAACCATTGACAAGGAAAACACATTGAAGTAAATGTAAAAGGTTTGCTGTCTGGGCTCAACAACATAAACGTGATCCCTTTTCAGCTTATATTTATCACAGCTCAGATTTCCTTGCCAGCCTGTCCCAGAACAGTGCCTAGTACCTCAACCATTAGGGTACAGTTAGCAGCAATTTCAAATTACCATACAAGGTTGAATGGTGCACCCATTGCTTCTCACTAATTGAGCAAGGCCTTCTTGAAAGGGACACCTCTTCTAAAGCCTCCTTTTAAAGATCATACTTGTCCATAGGACCTGGACTTGATGCTGCAGTCTCTAACACAATCTCTCTTTGAACCAGCAGCTACATGTGACCTTAACTGTCTTTCATGGAAAATTATATTTTTGGTTGCCATCACTTCTACAAGAAGAATCTTTGAGATCCAAGCATTATCTTCCAAAACTCCATGCATGGTTTTCCTTAAGGACAGAGTGACCTTTTGTGCAAACACATCCTTTCTTCCAAAGGTGGTGTCAGAATCCAACATAGATAGTTCTGTTAATCTGCTAATATTTTTTCCTACATTTATCAACAACGGAGAACACATTTTACATCTACTGCATGTTCATAGACAGTTGTGTTTCTGTTTACATAGAACAGGAAAAAGGAAAGCAGACCAAGTGTTTGTTTCCTTTTCTGGACCAGTTTCAAAAACTTCTCTATCAAAGTGGTTAACAAATTGCATCTCCTTTGTCTATAATAAATTGGGCATTCCTCTCACACATCCTTTAAAAGGCACATACCACTAGATCTGTGGCTACTTCCACAGTGTTTCAGTCTACAATATCTATGGATGATATTTGTGCAGCAGCAATTTGGGCTACTCCTCACACCTTTATTACTCATTACAAATTGGATGTAGTCTGCAAAGGTTAGGGCATCATTTGGCTCTGTGGTGCTCAGGAATATCCTTCTTTTAGTCCACCCTGGATTCAAGTAGCTAGGGACGTTGTCCCATTTGTGAGGATAGAATGAAGATTGACAACATCAGATAAAGAAGTTATGTACTTACCATAACGTTCCATCTGTGTTGTCGAGCTCATTCTTTCCTTACACCCCTTCCCACCTACTCCCATCCATGACTTCTGGTAGAACGAGCAGTTTACATGGTCTCTGATGTTCATTGTGTCACACTGCTGCAGTCATCACACTTGGGTTATCCTGCCATCAGGCGGTCCCGCAGTCGGCCAGAGTTCCAAAGTCTTGGTCCGGCGTCGGTTGCTGTCGCTTCTTCCCTGACATCAGTGCACCAGGGGTATACAAGAGGCATCCAACGCCATTTTCTTCAGTCTTTCTTGCCGCGCAGTGCCCGAAGCAGAAGCAGTTTGCAAGTGCCGGTCGGCCGACTCCTGAGATTTTCAATTCGAATTTCAGACCGAAGTCTTCAATAAAGCTAAGTACCCCGTTGGGGAACCTTTTCTTACCTCAGTCCGATGTCAGAAAAAGTTAACATTTGCATTTCTTGTGGGAAACAAATACCTCATAAGGACTTTCATTCTTATTGCATTCCTAGCCTAGGCCCAGACCACGACGTCACAGGTTGTCGGTTTTGTGCTAGGTTTAACAAACGAACTATTAAACATCGGTTTGATTTCACCCGACATTATTTTGGTAGGAAATTTAATTATACCATGCTGTCGGAGCAACCGACAACTGGAATGCATAAAAAACACAAAGATAAGGACAGGCATCCGAGACCCAAACCAGACTCCGAGGCCACTGCTAGGCCAGTCGCCGGTTCTCCGGTTTTCAGGGAGGCGCCTACGCAGCCCCTGACGACCGCTGATTCAGAACCCCAGGCGGCATCAGATTCACAAGAGGAGATTGCTAGGCCTCCATAACTTTTATCTTTAGGCCCTTCTGACTCCATGGCTGAAGGAGATTGCGGTGCAGTTGAAACGCCTTCAGTTGCAGAAGGTGTCTTCAGACCGACTACAATCACTATTAAATCCTATGCAAAGCTGAAAACTCCTTTAAAAGCAAAGAAGACTGTACAGCAGTCTCCAGTACAAGGCCCCATGCCTAAGAAACAGATGCTTAAGATGGCTGAAGACTTAATTACCCTAATCAGGGGTTCCCATCCCCCTCCTGATAAAAGGCCTAGATAGGAGGAGGACTACACTTCCTCTGACCAGGTTTCAATTTCCTCAGATTCTTCTGAGGAACAGGAATATTCTTTTCCCCCTTATGAAGACTCTGATGCTGAAGAGTCTATTCCTTCAGCATGTCCCCCAGAAGACTACTCTTTTGGGGAAACTTTACATACCATGAGGAAACATTTCCACTAGGAAGGCCAGGATTACTCTGATTCTAAGAAAAGGCTCAGAGAGTTCCTTTTACTACCCCAGCACAGACCACTTGCTATTCCACCAGTGTTGGACATTGTGGATGATGTTTATTCAAAATCTAGCCTTAACCCAGATTCACTTCCTCCTGCACCAGCCAAACCAGACAGATACTACAGTGTCCCTGACTCTCACAAATTCCTATATAAAAGCCCTGTTGCCGACCCAGAAACCATTTCCCAGGGTCCCAAAGGGGTTAAGGCCTCTATTGCTAAAAATCCTGTTCCCTCTGAAAAGGGATTCTAGAGCACCAGACAGATGGGGAAAGAAAATATATACCTCAGCTACTCTAGCTATGACGGCCTTAAATTGCCAGTTTCACATGCTGAAATATCAAAAATATTTGATGTCTCAATTAAAACAAAAAATGATCACACATACAGAGCAGCCTGATTACAAGGAAATGCAAGATCTGTTGCATGCAGCTGAACAAGTGGGAAAACATACTTTGCAATGTGGATTTGATTCATTGGAAGCTTCTTGTAGAGCAGCAGTGACAGGGTCTGTCATACATAGGCATGCTTGGTTAAAAGAACAAACTTTACCTGATCGTGTAAAAGCAAAATTATTGGATGCACCTTTACAGCAGGATGTTTTATTTGGTGTAAAAGCAGAAGAAGTTTTAAAGAAAATGGAGGATAAGGCAAAATCTATGCAGACGGTCAAGGATTTTTTACAGGTTCAACCCCCTCGTTTCAGCAGAAATTGGCCAACCAAAAACTGGTCCTTTCCAGTTTCTGACAGACCACAGAGGGGCAAATACAGACACCCAAGGGACAGAGGTCAGCCACAAGGCTCTTACAAGCCTCAACAATGGGGTGCCACAACCCAGAAAGGAGGAGAAGACAGGTCTCAATCTACCAGAAGACAAACACAATGAATTACCCCTCAGACTGCCAAGCAAATCCCTCTTGGCAGCTCCCTTGGGAGGAAAACTAACACTTTTTTGCAGACAACTGGCACATCATCACAAAAGACAAATGGGTACTAAATATTGTGTCTCAAGGATACAGATTCCACTTTCACACTTTACCAAGGATAAAAGGAATGCCAAACCTGCCACCAAATCAATGGGCAGAGGCTCAAAAACAAATTACAGCTCTCATGGACATGAGAGCCATTAAACAGGTTCCTACACAGGAGCAGGGACAAGGATTTTAATCGAGACTCTTTCTAGTTCCCCGAAAGGACAAAGCTTGGAGACCCATTCTGGGCCTCTCAATTCTAAATACATATCTCGAAGTACCCAAATTCAAGATGCTAACATTACAGCAACTTCTTCCCATGCTGGGCAAGAAGGCTTGGCTAGTAACGTTGGACCTCAAGGAGGCATACCTGCATGTCCCTATCAGACAAAATTGCAGAAGATACCACTGATTTATAGCAGGTTCAACCCATTACCAATTCTCTGCACTGCCCTTTGGCTTATCTACTGCGCCCAGGGTCTTCACAAAATGCCTGGCACCAGTAATTGCATACTGCAGACAAAGAGGAATTCAAATATATCCATACCTGGACGACTGCCTTATTCAAGCAGAAAGCAAGGACATTCTTTTAAAGCATCTGGCGTTTGTCAAAAACCTTTTAAGTTGCACAGGGTACACAGTAAACGAAAAGAAGTCAAAACTAGTGCCCTCACAAGACATAATATTCCTGGGTGCCAACTTAAATGCAACGGCCCGGATGGCTTATCTCACGCCAGACAATGAAGGACAACTGATTCAATACTTCCAAATGATGGCAACAAAGACCGAACTCCCTGCAAGAAAAATTCTGCAGGCCTTGGGATTCATGGCATCTTGCATACTACTAATACCATATGCAAAACTGCATATGAGGAAATTACAGTGGTACCTGAAAAGCGTATGAACTCAACACAGCCACAGCTTGGAAACAATAATACCACTCATTCCCTGCCTTCAACAGGAGTTTCTATGGTGGGCTCAGGCATGTCACCTCAACAAAGGTCAGCCTTTTACCTTACCCACAGCCAGGCAAACTATAACAACGTATGCATCGGATTATGCCTGGGGAGCACAAATGGCAGGACAGTGTATTCAGGGCAAATGGTCTGCAGATCAAAGGCATCTACATATCAATCAAAAAGAGACGCTAGCTGTACAAAATGCCCTAACAGCTTTCAAGGACCTCCTACATCCAGGACAAATATAGCACTCTTATTATAGATAGTACCCCACCAGCCCAAAACCCACTTCCCCCGGAGTCCTTTGAAAGTTCTTTATCTACTACTTCTAGTATGTCGAGGGATCAGTTGCTAGTGTCCTCTCCAGCTCAACTGGTGAACCTGGGAATATTGAGGCAATGTTACAATTGCCTCATGTACACAGACAATCCTCTCCTTCTCCCACAAAACACAAATACATGCGAGAGATGCAACTATACGGCCAAACTGGAGGCTGAGCTCTCTCAACATAGGACTGGCAAGACCAGACAGGAGGAGAAGGCAACCACACACAATACATACCCAGTCACACATGGTACCATCACAACTTCAAATCATACACATACTCACACAAAGACATACTTGGAGGCTCTGGTCAAAATTTACCAAAACAGCAGAGGCCACCAAAGCAGACACCCAAACAACTACCACCTCACGACCCAACACATGCAACACATAGACCACACAGTCAGAGTGTCAAACAGTCACAGCCCTTAAGGCCAAACAAAATGCCAGACACACTTGTCATTGGTGATTCCATAGTCAGACACACTGGCGTCCGCTCACCAGACTGAGTAAGGAGAAGGTCACAGTAAGCTGCCTGTCGGGCGCTAGAATCCGCCACATAGCAAGCACTCAGGTCTCTCAACAGCAGGTACAAGTGCGACTCAGTCATTGTCCACGCTGGTGTCAGCGACCTGAGGCGTACCTCCTTGGACTACATGAAAGGGACGTCGAGGAGCTCTCTGATTATGTAGCCCAGGCAGGTATGACCCTGACCTTGAGCAGTATCCTACCTTCACCTAGAATGATGCCACAATACAGTGATAAGATGATCAGCTTTAATAATTGGCTTAAATTCTGGTGTCATTCAAAGGGATCAATGTCTGTCTGCCTGGGATGACATGCTGGACAAGCCACGCTGCTTGAGGGCGGCTTGCACCTGTCACCCTGGGCTTCGGATATTGGCAAGGCTCTTGCCACCCCATAGTGCCTTTTTAGGCAAGGCTCAAATTCTAAACCTACCACCCTAGAACACCAAAAGGAAAAAACTAAGGGTAATGCTGCTCAATGCCAGAAGTCTCAATCTCAAGATGCACGCACTCGAGGCCCTTCTCAATATGGAGAACATCGATGTCTGTGCTGTGACAGAAACCTGGTTCAAGGCTCCTGAGAGCACCCCAGCACTAACAGGTTTCACCTCATATCATACGTTCCGGCCCCAAAATCCGGACAACACCAAGAAAGGAGGGGGGGGGTCCATATTCATAAAGGACACCCACACCTCAAGGTTGGTGGCAACGCACGATGCATCGGAGACCATCCAGGTGCAATTAACCATAGGCAAGACTGTTCTGCAATTTGTAGCATGTTACAGGCCACCCTCTCAAACTCAGGAACCTCACATGGCCTTCCTGAAAACATTGGAGGGGATAAATGTATCTCCAAACACCATCATACTAGGTGACTTCAACTACCCTAATATAGACTGGGAACACTACTCAAGCCCGAACACTCTAACCCAAAGATTCCTGGGGTTCATAAACTCAAATGCCATGGAACAACTAGTCACCATCCCCACAAGAGGTGAAAACATACTTGATCTCATCACGAACATGGGATCAAAATGTTCAACACCGGAAGTATACCCCTCACTGGTGAGATCAGATCATAAACTAATCTCGCTGGAGGTCCTCATCCGCCCCACCTGAAACAAAAAGACCACAGTGAAAAACTTCTCAAAAGCCGATTTCACACTTCTAAAAACTAGTGTGGTCTCCTTTAAGGCCCCTGAGCCAGTGGTAAACATTACTCAAACCGCTGAATCACTTACAAATGCCTTCTACCAGCACCTACAGGACTGCATGGATCAGGCAATCCCAAACAAAACTAAGACTCTCTGTACCAAAGGCAAGCGTCCAGTCTGGTGGACCCCAGCCATAAACAAGCTCTACAACAAAAGGAGGAAGCTACTACAAGATAGAGCAAAATCCTTGAAAGGTAAGACACCTTTGATCATTATAAGTAAAAACTAAGAGCTCTCATAAAATCATCCAAGGCAAATTTTGAGAGAAAAATGACCAAGGACTCTAAAGACAATCATAACGCCTTCTTTAGCTATGTTAGAAACCTAGGAGGAAACTCCCAGATATGCTCAGAATTAGTTCAAAATGATGTGAAAATTACTGAACCTACACACATTGCTAACATACTGGCTGACAGGTTCAGTGCAAACTCTCCCCTCCACCCCAAAGGAGATATCTATTCCAGAGGATTGTAGCCCCAAACATCTTCAACGCCCAGGTGAGAACTGCCCTCACTAAGGCAAAAACACAGCATCCATGGGACGGATGGTGTCCCGGCTGTGTGCTTCATGAACTCAAAGAGGAATTAAACCCACAGTTAGGACAGCTGTTTAATCTTAGCCTCACCTCAGGATCATTACCCAAGGAGTGGCGCGGCGACTGTGGTCCCACTTCATAAGGGCGGTGCCTCCACAGACCCTGGAAATTACCGCCCCATTAGCTTGACAAGCCTTATCTGCAAAGCCATGGAGAGGATCATAATGGAACTCATAAATAAAGACATAGGGAACTTGCAGACTTTGGATCCAACCCAGTTTGGCTTTGTCAAAGGCAGATCCTGCCTCTTAAACTTGGTTGACTTTTTGAGACAGTCACCAAGGCCATTGATGAGGAAAGGCAGTCCATACAGCCTACCTCGACCTGGCAAAGGCCTTGACACAATACCCCACTCAGGTATCATCGAAAAACTCATCAGCTTGAATGTAAACCCATACATCACAAGATGGGTTGCAAACTGGCTAGCGACAGAACCCACAGGGTCAGAGTTGCTGGAACCATGTCAGACTCAAAGTCTGTCACAAGTGGTGTCCCACAGGGCTCAGTCCTGGGTCCACTCTTGTTCGGCATATACTTTTCTGAAGTACAAGCAAACACAGGAGGGTTATGGCTGACAAAGTTTGCAGATGACTGCAAACTAGGCGCCATAGTCGAAAACACATCTGACACAGATATCCTCCAGAAGGGCCTCACAGAAGCGGATAACTGGTGCCAGAGCCATGGCCTGAAGTTAAGCGCCAAAAATGCATAGTCATACCCTTCGGAAAAACAAGGTTACCCTAACTACCATATAGGTGACAATCCACTGAGCACAGAAAAAGTGATCAGGGATCAGGGGACCCAAGTTGACAGTAGTCTTTCGTTTGACACTCATGTTGCTAAAGTAGTTAGGAAAACCTTCTATATGCCCACCTGATCATGAAGGGATTCACATCTAGATCAAGGGAGGTCATCGTCCCCTGTACTCATCACTCATTAGACCTATGATTGAGTACAATGCCCGTTCGGAATGTATCTGACCAGACACCTGATGCAGCTTGAAAGGCCCCAAAGTTCCTCACCAAAAGGATAAAGGGTCTCAAAAATATGTCTTATGCTGCCCGACTGAAAGAACTCCAGCTTTATTCAGTCTCATACCGCTTGCTCAGAGGTGACCTGTGCCTGACATATAAGGCCATGTCAAACCCAGATTTGATGAATATGCTTCACCTCAAAAAATCTAGATCCCTCAGAACCACAAGGGCGGGAGACTTAAACCTTGACACGGTTATAAATAGAACGTGCTGGAGGGACAGATTCATCACCCAGAGACTCCCTATGCTGTGGAACAAAATCCCGGTACATGTGAGGCAGAGCACCTCGCTGGCCTTGTTCAAGAGGAATCTTGACCAATGGATGGGAGATCGCAGATATACCCCAGGGATTACTTCAGTGTCATTGCTTGACAGAGGCACAGAAAAATGATAGGCATAGTTTTTATTCAAACTAAAGGGGTGGCAAAAGCCACATAACTATGGGCTAGGCTTGTAGATGCCCTTGGGCAGATAGCCTAGTATGAACCTATGAACCTATGAACCTATGAACTCCTAATAAAGATGGACAACACCACAGTGATGTGGTACATAAACAAGCAAGGGGGGCACACATTCCTACCCCCTATGCAGACGAGCAATGACCTTGTGGAACACAGCACTGACCTACCAAGTTCAACTACAAGCACAATTCCTGCCAGGAAAGAAAAACACATTGGCAGACGATCTAAGCAGAAACATCATAGATCCTCACGAGGGGAAACTAGATCCACAAGTATTCGCAATGATTACTCAAAAATGGGGGAGCCCAGACATAGATCTGTTTGCCTCCCCCCAAAACTACCAACTACGGAAATTTTGCACAAGGACATACCACACGCTGGCTTGGAAAGTGGACGCCCTCTCATTCAGTTGGAAAACATTAACAGTGTATGCCTTTCCTCCACTGCTTCTTCTGGCAAAGGTGCTGCTGAAAACCAGATTAGAGAGGCCACAGATGATACTCATTGCTCCAGACTGGCCATGCCAACACTGGTATCCAGTATTAAGGAACATGGCTCAAGGCTCACCATGGATTTTACCTCAAATTCCTCACCTGCTCACTCAGCAAAACAATCAGATCCTACACAGCCAGCTCAAGACTTCAAATCTGGCTGCATGGCAAATTACCTAAACAACCAGTCAACACTTCTCTCTAAAGCTGTTATGGATGTCATTCTGGAGGCCAGGAGGCCCAGCACCAGGAAAACCTATTCAGACAAATGGAAAAGATTCTGCGCCTGGAACCAGGCTAAAGGCCAGAATCCCCTTGTCCCAAATATTCCTCAGATTCTACAATATTTAACTGAGATGTTGCACAAAGGGCTTTCCTTTTCATCTATTAAGATCCACGCCTCAGCTATTTCAACTCAATACAACACGGATCCTCCTATATTTTCACACCCATCACTAAGACAGTACCTCAGAGGGGCTAAGAACATAAGACCGCCCCGAAGAGCACCAACACCAACTTGGGATCTCAACTTTGTTTTGGAAAAACTTACACTTCTGCCCTTTGAACCAGCTTCTACAGCTGATTTATAGTTTCTATCATGGAAAACTGCCCTCCTGCTAGCAATAACTTCAGCATGAAGAGTCTCAGAGTTACAGGCCCTGGCAGTGGAACCTTTCATCATTTTTCATCAAGACAGAGTCGCTTTATGAACTAACCCTTCCTTTATGCCAAAGGTGGTATCCAGTGTGGTCCTAAACCAAACCATTCATTTGCCCACCTTTTATCCAAACCCCCAGAACAAAGGGGAAAGGCTCCTACACTCTTTGGACATTCACAGGCAATTACATTATTACTTGGATAAAACTAAGGCTTTCAGGAAATCTGACCAACTCTTTGTATCCTATGCTGCAGGATCACAAGGAAAGGCTATCTCAAAACAGACCATTTCAAAATGGATAGGACATTGTATCCGTTTCTGCTACACACACCATGGGAAACCTGTACCTGGTAACATTAGGCCCCATTCCACCAGGGCTACAGCAACATCAACAGCCTTCCTCAGAGGGGTACCAACCAAGGATATTTTGGAGGCTGCAACTTGAAGTTCAGTGCACACCTTCACCAAGCACTATTACTTACCTCTATATTCTAAAACCAGAGCTGGCTTTGCCACTGCAGTTCTGCAGGGCCTACTAGCTTCTCCGAACCCTGTTAAGTTCCACTGCCCATCCTTAGCTTTGGGATTCGACTCAAGTGTGATGACTGCAGCAGTGTAACACGATGAACATAGTACAGTTTTGTACCTACCATAAATGTAGATGCTCGAGTGTTCACACTGCTGCAGTCCAGGTTACCATCCCTCCATCCCCTCTGACTTAGCTGAACTTTTCTATACCTTTCTATCCTGTACAACCTTTGTGGTGTATTTGCTTGTAACTGAAGGTATTCCTTTTATTCATTTTATATGTTTTACTAGCAATATGTATTCCCTACCTGCTTGGGGGCACCTGACATCTGGGGCAAGAAAAACTGAAGAAAATGGCGCCGGATGCCTCTTATATACCCCTGGTGCACTGACGTCAGAGAAGAAGCGACAGCAACCGATGCTGGACCAAGACTTTGGAACTCTGGCTGACTGCGGGACCACCTGACGGCAGGATAACAATAGTGTGATGACTGCAGCAGTGTGAACACTCGAACATCTACATTTATGGTAGGTACAAAACTGTTCTATCAGATACATTTATATATTTACATGACTTTGGATATGGCTTCTCATTTTTTTCTCTGTGCTTTTGCACCTTATAGCAGCAAACAAGATCTGAGGTATTTGGCAAGGTGCACTGTGGGTAAGGGAGAAGCTCGAAAGATATGGTGGCTGCGAGCTGTATCATTGGCTGAGTCAGATCTGACAGATCGGATCCAAACCCATTTGTGAGGAGAGAATGAAGATCAACAATGCAAATGGAACATTGTGGGAAGTACACAACTTTATTTGCGTTGTCCATTTTCATTCTTCCTCAGCTTATTTCCCGCCCTCCCCCTATCTGTGAGAATGACCTAATAGAACTCTTATTAAAAATCATTCTTCCTGTTTGAGCTTCTGATCTTTCAGCTGTCATTGTCCTGTCTTGGCTATTTTTAGTTAATTTTTTTTTTCCTGGGATATTGTATAATAGCAGCAAACTTGATCTGAGGTAATAGTGTTCAGGGGAGTTATGGGTAAGGGAGGAACTCGAAAGTCTGATCCTAGAATCCAAAGAAAGTGGCCGAGTCAGATTCAAACCCATTTGCTGAGGAAGAATGAAAATGGACAACACAGCTAGAACGTTATGGTGAGTAACATAACTTTAATTGGTGGATGGATTAGTTGGTTGGTATAGATTTATCTTAGGTTTTAAATTCACAGTGAGCATTACTGCACTGTGGTCAGATTTTGTTAGTAATGTGGCAGCTGTAGGTGTTGAGCATAGAGAAGCTAAATTAGTGAGGAGAAGATCCGATATGTTTGAACTCCTAGCTGGAACTAAAATTAGTTACTTTTGAGAGTTGTCATTAATAAAGTCCATGAATCTTTGCACATACTTGTGGTGGCGTCTCCCATTTATTGGAAGGGTAGTTGCAATCTTCCAGGAGAATTATGTTAGGTTCGATAGGGTGGGACATCATTTTGTTTAGATATGCTTTGTGGGCTGCAGGTAACATGGTGGGGGTGGTGGTAGTTGATTGTGATGTGGTACGGAGTTTTATTTATTGTGAAATGGATGTGAAGGAATTCAAGGATGCATCTGCAGTCATAACATATGGGTTGTCCTGCCTCAAGCAGCCCTTCGGTCGGCCAGATTCCAAAGTCTGGGTCTGGCCTCGGCTGATGTCGCACTTCAGCTGACGTCATAGCTCCTGGGGTATAAAGGCATCAGCCGACACCATTTTCCTCAGTCTTTCTTGCCGCGCGGTGCCCGAAGCAGAAGCTGTTTGCAAGTGCCGGTCGGTCAGATCCAGAGATTTCAGCTACCGAAGACTTCTAAAAAAGCTAAGTACCCCATTGGGGACTCTTTCTTGCCTCAGCCGATGTCAGACAAAGTAAATAATTGTTTAACTTGTGGGAAACAAATACCTCATAAGGATTTCCACTCTTACTGCCTTCCTTGCTTAGGCCCAGACCACGACGTATCAGCTTGTTTAGCCTGTGCTTCCTTCAACCGACGGACACTTAGACGTCGGTCGGAGTTTGCAGAAGAGTTTTTTGGTTCTGCTTTTGCATATAAAATGCCATCGGAGACTCCGACTACGCATTTAGCCAAAAAACGCAAGGAAAAGGACCGACACTCGCGGCCTGCGGTTTCGGCTGAAACCACGGTTAGGCCTACCTCGAGTGTCTCTGTTTCGGCTGAAGTCCTCGGTTCTTCTAATGCTGAAAGCATGCCTCCGACAACCGAGGTCACAGAGGCCCCGGCTAAGTCGGCTACAGAAATTCCTACCGAAGAAGCAGGCGCACAAGAATTGTCCGACACCATTCCGTTGGACATCTCTACTCCTGCACGTGGGGCAGCTAGACCCCCTGCTTCTATGTCTATTAAGGCCTTCTCCAGGGCTAAAGCAGCTAAACTTTCCAAGGCTTTAGCAACAAAAGCTTCCTCTCACAGACCTTCCTCAAGTTCTCAGATTCTCAGCCTTGCTGAGGACCTTATATCTCTGATTAGGGGATCCCAACCTCACCCAGACAGGGCCTCACAACCTCCTCCTGAAAAAAGGCCTAGGACTGAACCCCCTGAACCTCTCTCCTCTGACTATTCCTCGGATGGATCAGATTTATCAGACCATCAGGAAGGACCATACTCACCTTATGAGGATTCGGATGCAGAAGACTCAATTCCTTCTGCCTCCCCCCCAGAAGAATTTTCCTTTGGGGACTCTCTACACTCAATGAGGGAACACTTTCAATGGCAGGGTCAGGATTTTTCTGATTCTAGGAAAAGGCTAAGGACCTTTTTACACTTGCCACAGCATAGGCCTTTAGCCATACCACCTGTACTATCAGTTGTTGATGATGCATACAATGATGCCAGTACTGCCCCTGATTCTCTTCCCCCGGCCCCTGCCAAACCTGACAGATATTACAGGGTCCCGGATTCTCACTTCCACTTGTATAAGGCCCATGCTGCAGACCCAGAAACTATTTCTCAGGGCCCAAAGGGTGTTGCAGCTGCCACTGCCAAAAAACCCCTACCCTCTGAAAGAGAGTCAAGAGCATTAGAGAGATGGGGTAAAAAGGTTTATACATCTGCTACTCTTTCTGCCAGGGCTTTAAACCGTCAATTTCACATGATACAGTACCAGGAATTTTTGTTAGATCAGCTGACTAAAAAGCTTTCCGCTCCTGAACCTTTAGACCGTAAGTCCCTTCAGGATTTGGTACACAACTCTCAGCAGGTCAGTAATCATTTCTTAAAATGTGGCTATGGTGCACTGGAGGCTTCATTTAGATCAGCTATGACTGGAGCAGTGATTCGAAGGCATGCCTGGCTAAAAGAGCAATCCTTGCCAGACCATGTCAAGTCTAAACTCCTAGATGCCCCTATGGAGAAACAAAGTTTATTTGGCTCCCCTGCACAGGAGGTTCTAAAGAAAGTGGAAGAAAAAGCAAAATCTGTGCAAACAGTCAAGGATTTTCTGCAGGTCCAACCTCCGAGGTTCAGCAGAAACTGGCCTTCAAAGAATTGGTCCTTTCCAGACACCTCCAGAGCACAGAGAGGCAGAAATAGACGCCCCAGAGGCAGAGGTCAATCAAGGGGTGCCTACAGGGGTCGTCAGTGGCAACCTGCCAACCAGAGGAGCACCACCACAGCTGCGACTACAACCACTTCCACAGGACAGACACAATGACTTGGCTCTGATTCCGCCTACCAGGGAACAACTGGAAGCACCCTTGGGCGGAAAGTTAGCTTTATTTTCAAAAAACTGGCATTGCATTACAGGAGACAAATGGACATTGCAAACAATAGACAAAGGCTACAGGTTTCACTTCCACACTTTACCAAAAAAGAGAGGAATGCCAAACCTTCCACCAAGCCAGAAGTCAGAGGCTCTAAAACAAATCATCAACTTACTAAGGATGAGAGCAATAGAAAGGGTACCATCTATGGAACAAGGCCAAGGATTTTACTCCAGACTATTCCTTGTACCAAGAAAAGAAACTCAATGGAGGCCTATTCTCGACTTGTCCGCACTGAACAGATATCTCATTGTACCAAAATTCAAGATGCTGACCCTACAGCAACTTCTTCCCATGTTGGGCAAGGAGTCTTGGCTGGTGACTCTAGATCTCAAGGAGGCATACCTGCACGTCCCTATATGACCAGATTGCAGAAGACACCTCAGATTTCTTGCAGGATCAGAGCATTATCAATTCTCAGCATTGCCCTTTGGCTTATCTACTGCGCCCAGAGTATTCACGAAATGCCTGGCATCAGTAATTGCACATTGCAGGCTTCAGGGAATTCAGATTTACCCATACCTGGACGACTGCCTAATACAAGCGGACAACAAGACAAAAATAATAAAGGATTTGGCCTATGTCATACAACTGTTACAAGCCTTGGGATACACAGTCAACATACAGAAGTCAAGACTAGTGCCATCCCAAAGGATAACATTTTTGGGTGCAGAACTGGACACAATAACTCAGATGGCTTTTCTCACAGAAGAAAAACAAAAGCAACTCCCAGTCTACTTCATGGCATTGACGAGACAAACTCAGCTTACTGCAAGGAAAATCCTGCAGGCCCTGGGTTACATGGCATCTTGCATAATCTTGATCCCACATGCCAGGCTGCGTATGAGAAAATTACAATGGTACCTAAGGAACGTATGGTCTCAACACAGACACAGTCTAGAAACCATGATACCAATCATTCCATGCCTGAAAAAAGAATTCCTGTGGTGGGCTCAGGCCTGCCAGACCAACAGAGGGTTGCCTTTCCACAAACCACAACCAAGGCAGACCATCACCACGGACGCCTCAGACCTAGGCTGGGGGGCACACATGGAAGACAAGTGTATCCAAGGCCTATGGTCTCAAGACCAGCTGAATCTACACATAAATCTAAAGGAGATGCTGGCAGTGAAGCATGCAATCGAGGCATTCAAATCATTCCTCCAGCAAGGACACCTGCTGATAAGGACAGACAATACCACAGTCATGTGGTACATCAACAAACAGGGAGGCATGCATTCCTACCCTCTATGCCGGATGGCAATGGACCTGTGGAACCTAGGCCTGAATCTCAACATTCAACTGCAGGCCAGATTCGTACCAGGAAAAGAGAATTCACTAGCAGACAGCTTAAGCAGAACTACCACGGATGCTCACGAATGGATGCTGCATCCAGACATCTTCAAAAACATAACAAAGAAATGGGGAATGCCAGAGATAGACCTGTTCACCTCCCCACTCAACCACCAACTGAAGAAATTCTGCTCAAGAGAATACCACCCACAAGCCTGGAGGGTGGGACTCCCTTTCTTTCAGCTGGAAGGCCCTGACAGTTTATGCCTTTCCACCTCTCCCATTGATGTACAAAGTTCTACTGAAGATCAGGGAGGAACAGCCAAAGGTGATTCTGATAGCTCCAGACTGGCCAAGGCAGCATTGGTACCCGCTACTGAGAAGCATGTCTCGGACAAACTCATGGCCTCTACCTCTATGGCCTTTACTTCTAACGCAGAATAACTACAAGACCCTGCATCCAAACTTGAAAACGCTGCAGCTAACTGCCTGGAAAATTGCATAAAACAAAACCAATCTGTTTTATCTCAGAGGGTCAAGGACATTATCCTGGAGGCTCGCAGACCCTCCACAAGAAAAACATACTCAGCCAAATGGAAGAGCTTCCTCATTTGGAGTGCATCAAAGGGAACAAATGTCACACTGGCAAACCTAGCACACATCCTAGAATACTTAGCAGAACTGTTCCACAATGGCCTGTCCTATTCTTCCATTAAGATTCATGCTTCAGCAATTTCAGCAGAGTACAACATGGATCCTCCTATCTTCTCTCACCCTCTCCTCAGACAATTTTTAAGAGGGATCAAAAATGTAAAACCTCCAAGGAAACCACCTCTGCCTGCATGGGATCTCAATTTTGTGCTGGAAAAATTAACACTTCCCCCTTTTGAACCAGCAGCATCAGCAGACTTACAGTTCCTATATTGGAAAACTGCTTTCCTTCTAGCAACCACTTCAGCAAGAAGGGTATCCGAGTTACAGGCATTAATGGCAGTGCAGCCTTTCCTTATCTTTCACCAGGATAGAGTGTCTCTGAGAACCAATCCTACTTTCATGCCAAAGGTGGTATTTAGGGTATCCTTGAACCAAGCTATTCATTTACCTACGTTCTTCCCTAACCCACAGAACAGGGGCGAAAAACTATTGCACACCTTGGATGTACACAGACAACTGTGCTACTATCTGGACAGAACTAAAACCAGCAGAAAAACTGACCAGCTTCTGGTAGCATATGCAACAGGAGTGCAAGGAAAAGCCATTTCCAAACAGACAATTTCAAAATGGATAGGAAATTGCATTCGATTCTGCTACTCTTTTCATGGAAAGACAACTCCTGAAAATATCAGGCCTCACTCCACAAGAGCCACAGCCACCACTACAGCTTTCTTACGAGGAGTGGCTACCAAAGACATTTTAGAAGCTGCTACTTGGAGCTCCGTGCATACATTTGCCAAGCATTACAATCTTCCTTTATACTCCAGATCCCGAGCAGGTTTTGCAACTGCAGTTTTACAGGGGATCTTAACTACACCATCATTATCTTAGTGCCTCCTCCCCCAGTTTGGCTATGGTATTCTACCCATATGTTATGACTGCAGATGCATCCTTGAAGGACATAGTACAGTTTTGTACCTACCATAAATGTAGATGTCCGATAGGTATGCATCTGCAGTCAGGATTACCCACCCTCCTTCCCCTCTGTGGTATTCCTAGGGTACTTACCCCTCTTTTAGCTAGCTGGGGGAATCTATTATGGTGTATTTGTTTGTATGTATATATGTACATATATATTTTGCTTTCTACTGTTGGGAATTTTCTACATTTATCCAAATTTAGCCTTCCTAGAGGGCACCTGGCATCTGGGGCAAGAAACACTGAGGAAAATGGCGTCGGCTGATGCCTTTATACCCCAGGAGCTATGACGTCGGGTGAAGTGCGACATCAGCCGAGGCCAGGCCCAGACTTTGGAATCCGGCCGACCGAAGGGCTGCCTGAGGCAGGACAACCCATATGTTATGACTGCAGATGCATACCTATCGGACATCTACATTTATGGTAGGTACAAAACTGTACTTTATTTTGCATAGAGTCTGATGGCTTATTAACTTCTTAGTAAACAGACATTCCCTTTCCTGTAACACTGTTGTTTTTGGCGTTGGATCTGATGAGTGGTAGACATTGAACACGTGCACTACGGGGGTGCTTTCGCCCTTATGGAACCATGTTTCAGTAACTGTGCAGATATGAGTATTTTGCAAGAGTTAGGAACAACTGGAAAGGAGTGCAACTTCTTGTTTAGTCTTCTAGCCTTAAGCAAAACTTCCTATATGTAGTCCTGCTTTTGTTTGGTAATTTGAGGAAACTGACCTTACCTTAAAAAGGCAGTATGGGGGGAGGGGTGCACCAAAAGAACTAAACCAACTAAGAACCAATACCCCAATGCGAGGATACTGTAGAAATTTAGTCGTTTGGGTCTTTCTGCAGTATCCCTTGCATTGTTGTGTTCGTTCTTAGTTGGGAAAGAGAGTCCTGAACACTAAACAGAAGATTTGGGGAAGAGAGAGACCGGCCATCCCTAGCAAAGCAGCTAGGGTTGTCATTCATTTCCTCCCTGGCTGTTTGATATTACACCCCCCTTAGAATTTCACCAGTGGCTAAGCAAGTAGGTAGTCTTATATTTTGATTGTATTGTGGCATCATTCTTGGTGATGATATGATCCTGCTAAAGGTTAGTTTCACAACAGTTTGAAATGCATATTCTGAGAGGTCCATCATGTCCTTTTTCAAATAATCTAAGGAGGTGCATCACATAGGTTCATAGGGAGGTACTAGGCTATCGGCCCAAGGGCCTACGTAAGCCTAGCCAACAAAGTTCCCTGGCTTACTCCACCCAAGAAAGTTATTTTCCTGTGCCACTGTTGAGCAGAGACACAGACGTGATCCCTGGGGTGTATTTCCTATTTTCCCATCCACTCATCAAGATTTTTCTTGGAGTGCTAATGAAGAACTTTGCTTGACATAGATGGGTAGCCTGTTCAGAGTATGGGAAGTCTCAGGGACAGGAATCTATCCCTCCAGCATGTCAGAGTAGGCGATATGCTACGGAGTAAAGCTGGAGTTTTTTTGAGGCGTTCAGTGTAGGGCATTTGTTTGAGGCCAGTAATCCTCTTTGTGAGGTACTTATGTGGCCTTACCAGCTGCTGCAGATGTCTTGAGGTACATTCCAAAAGGGGTGTTGTACTCTATAATGGGTCTAATGAGTGTCGAGTAGAGGGGAACAATGACCTCTTTTTTCCTGGATGAGAACCCTTTTATGATGTGGTGTGCCACGTAGAATGACTTCCTGACTACTGTGGCGATGTGACTATCAAAAGAGAAACTACTGTCCACCTGGGTCCCAAGGTGTCTTATCACACATTCAGTGTTAGATTGCTGCCTATGTTGTATTTCAT
The DNA here is from genome assembly GCF_019279795.1 of Protopterus annectens. NCBI lineage: Eukaryota > Metazoa > Chordata > Ceratodontiformes > Protopteridae > Protopterus > Protopterus annectens. The sequence goes on along the minus strand of NC_056728.1, from coordinate 186,958,271 downwards.
GGGTACAGAGTTTTTACCAAAGGGGATGACACTGCACTTTTTGGCATTGAGCTTGAGGCCATGGCTCTGACACCAGGCATCTATCTCAGATCATCTCTAGTCAGCCCGTCTCAAGTCATTAACTGCCATTTGCACAATGACCATGTAAGTCAAATATGTACTAAGGATCAAGAGAATTGAGGGCCCTAATGACATTGCAGATTCTGGCATCTGAAAAACAGCTACTCATTACCTTGTCTTTGCACAGCCTGGTGAGTGGTGTGCGTGTCTTAATCACATAGGACTAAGATGTTAAGGCAGCAAGGCTTGGCCGTTGCTGCCTCAAGGGCTTTGGCTTGCCAGTTGAGTGACCCCTTTTTGTAGTTCAGTTTTATGTAGTGTCTTGTGATTGTAGTATGCCTGTCAGTGTGGCCCTGTGTTCAGTACACCAAACCTTTGTCTAGGAGGCTTCTTGTGGTTTCACAAATAGAATAATCTAGTGGAATAAGCAGATAGTTTTCAGTGAACAATATGCATTTTTCACAATGCCTCAAGTTGCCTAGTGTTGTCAAGCTGGCAACAGATGGTGTGGTAGACCTGGGACTTCATGATGAATTGTGAGTAGTGAGAAGGGGGTACTAATGAAGTCTAATTGTAGGAAAGGATCTTTATTATCAGGATACAACAAGGAGCATTCAGTTAAGCACATAAAGTAGCAACAGTTACAGAGAACAATAGTCAGGAAAAAGTAAAGCAATAACTTTTGGATGCTTGAAACCGTGACTACCATCTTGGTTCAGATGTCACAGCAATGGCTTGGTATAAGTAACTTATCTTGGATGCCACAAAACAAGTTAGTACAATGATGAGACAGTCTGCAGTTTGCAGCAGTGACTGGACTCTGGCACAGAATACCCACAGCAGACAAAAGCAGATGATGAATGCAAATGGCAGTAAGTGCAGTAGGACTAAGGACTACTGTCACAGTTTAGTGCCAATTTGCAAATCCCAGTAAGGACTAAGTTTATGCTTGGAATGCACACAACTTTAAAAACTGTCAGGTTGGCTTGGATGCCACAGCTTTTTTAGTGACAATTTACAAATCACAGCAAAAACTAGACTTTGGCTTGTGATGTCCTCAGCTGTAAGAGAAGGGAAATGAGGCAATAAGCACTACTATCCACAAGCTTTTAGAACATATTGTCAAGTGTACACAGCTGTACACATGCATCTGAAGGGATGTTGTGGCCTGTTAACAACAAAGTTTTTCTTTTTTATTTAACTAGGCAGTGCAAGCACTTGGAATTGTCAAAAATAGTTACCAGTACACAACCATGCTGTGAATTGTGCAGCACTTCCCAGATGTGTAGTGGGTTTTGGTTCTGGCATTCACTCCGAGTAGGTCTCAGGCATCCTCATGTATTTACAGCCCAGCAAAGTAGAGTGGTGGGGTCTATTAAACAACAAACGCGAGTACACAAGCCAGTCAGTAAAAAAAAAACTGCCTTTGCAGCTAGTAGCAGCAAGTTTCACCCAGAACAGAAGCAGCACCCACTGCCCTGAACAGGAGATTACTTGCTAAATGTAAAAATCCACCACAGCAGAAAAATACAGAAGAGTGTTTAAATCAGCGCTGTCGCACATTAATTTTAAGTACAAAACCAGTAACTTGTATTTCTCAGATGTAGTAGGTTTTGGCTGTGAGGACTTACCATGATGAACTGCATCAGAAGCAGAGAGTGAGTTGACTTACTTGGATCTGCAATTCTTCCTCTATTGTACAGTATATTCTTAAATGTTTTTTAATCCTAATGTTTTCAATTCTAGTTTTTTTAACCCTAGTTGTAATCTTTTATTGTGTCTTAGTGTTATATAGTAGAGTGAACAATAGTCTTCAATTTGTTCTGTAATCTTAAAATATTAATATTTAAACCCAGTATGTAAATATATTTGTGAATATTAGAAGGTGTTGTTCAGAAAGGACCCAAATTATTGGCCCAACCTCCTTTCTATTCAAATGAAGTACATTTCAGACCACCAATCTGAAAATGACATCTAAACAACCCTTCACCACCCTTGTGTGCCAAACTAGCCCCCCCCCCACCAAGAAAGACATTATAATGGGGAAATCCTATGCATGACCAGGCTGCTTATCCATCAGAGAGTAAATAAATAAAAAACATTTTTTTTAACTAAATACATGTGTTATTCCTCTGAAGGAAGGGTTGTGGCAGGACTCATCATGGAGGTTGTCTTTGGTACTATCCAGTTTTAGGAATTCTGTTATACAGTATGGGATGGAGAAACATTATGAGTTTCAAACTTATGTTTCAGTTCAGCTCAGAAAGTGCTTCCATGTGAACTCTGTTGTTGTTAAAATACTGTATATTGTCCTAATTTGTATCCTTTTATAGTGCTGTTTTTTAGAATTCAGTGCTCTGCATTTTTCTGTTAATTTGAGCACTTTCTTCATCATGTAGTTAATTTCCCTTTAGTTACATCATTCCTTTGATTGCTGTACAGTATCTAGACATCAGTGTTGGGTGTACTCAGCATGACTGTATTGTAACTTTTGTGCAGTAACATGGCTTACCACATCTGGCATGTTGTGTGCAAGTTGCTTCTTATGGGACTCTGCAGGCATAAATGCTAATATATGGAAACCAGCAGAAGACAAGCACCTGGTATTAACTCCAGTGCATTCACTAATTTTGTGATAAGCAGTTGTAATCTGCAGGTTACTCAATGAAGACATACTCTTATCTGGTACAGTTGTGCTCATGCCCATTTCAGAGTAGTGCTTTTCAGCTTTGTCAGTAATATAACTATCTTTATCTTCTTATCACATTTTTTAAATTTTATTTTGATTAGTAGTGTAAATTATTGATTTTATCAGGCATGATGTTTTGTAGTGGTAAGACTGTTTGGAAATTGTTTACGATGAAGGAATCAAGGTAGACTGAAGAGAGAAGTCTGAAGAATTACTTTACACTCTTTTTTTTTGTATTTATGCTTCTGGTATACTGCCTACATTTTATTCATTATTCAAAATTTATATTTTTTACAATCTATTAAAATTCTTTCTTCTCCCAGGTCAGTCTTACTTAATCTGCCCCAATCCTATGTCTAAGTGAAAAAAATCAGTAAGGATTTTCCTTCTGTAACAGCTGTATAACATAGCTTTTTTCTTCATTTTATATCCTGCTGGTAAGTAAAATATAAACTGTACCCCATGTGTAGAAACCCAAAGGGGTTTCCTTTAGACCTTTATATTTTAAGACATGCACATAAAGGAGTGAGCACAAGTTACAGATTAGAAAAATGGTCTGAATGAGAACTTTGTGTGACATGTGGAAGTAGTGCCACATTGGAGTAATTTCTCGTAAGGATTGTCACATGATTCTCCTCGTAGCAACCTAGCTTGTTGGTTGTGAGTGATTGACCTCTTTAAGTTTATGAAATAGGGCAAATGTCCACTGAACAAGTGCCATATCATCCTGTTCTACAAGCAACAGATTACTTCACTTATAAGTTGGGATATTCTTGTTTCAATTTTTTTTCCATCTTTTGCCAGCCGACGTTAGCAGATGTGTCTGTGTGGCCTGCTCAGTGAAATCTTGCTGAAACTTAGTACACATCTTGCTGTGTTGCTTGATTAACTCCACAGGTTAGAATCACCAGTGCTACCCCATACTGACTATCACCGGACGTGGGAGGGTCGGGAAGCCAAGTGGTCCTACTTGATCTTAGTGATTGGGGGTCCTATGCCCTGGTTTGCTGTCATTTGTTTTGTAGGCCACTGTATGAAGTGAGGCCTGGCCAAAAAGTGTCCATGCCTCCCCTCAAAAGCATTGACACCTTCCATTCCACACCACGTGCCACCCATCACAAGCATGTCACCCAGATTGCAGACAAATTTTTTTTTACTGCTGACAAATTGAAATTCAATATGTATGCTGTTATTGCGCGCGCTTGTGTGTGTGTGTGTGTGTGTGTGTGTGTGTGTGTGTGTGTGTGTGTGTGTGTGTGTGTGTGTTACATTAGTCTGTAGCATATGTGTTTGCTTACATGGTCCAGGTTATGACTGGAAATGATCTTTGAAGTAGGCTACCTAACTGGTTAACAAATCTAAAATTAAATAAGATACAGAAAAAGCTTATTTGGGGAGTGTTGCTTTAACAAAAATTCATTAAGTCTGGGTTACTGCCTCACTTGCATACTTCATCCTGGTAAGTTTTTATATAAAAGACCAAACTGACAGACTAAGAAGCATACAAAAATACGAAGCCAGAACGCTCATATCAGTCCACCGAAAATTCACTTTTATTCACAAATATTCCATAAGCGCTTTCATTAGATACCATGTAGAACTTGTTCAGATAACAATAGCAAACCCACAAAGTATTTAAATACTCATTAAAGTAAAATCACATGCTGCAATTAATTAAACCTTAAAGCTACAATACCATAAATCAATGTAAGCAAGTAATAAAACACCAAACAGTTTTATGCTAAAATGGAGTGGAAAGCAATATAATAGTATGGCAAACCCACCCAATTTTAAAGCCCACAAAATACCTAAAAATATATTAATTACATCACCTTTTCAGAGCTTTCAGTTTCAAAATGGGAGCAGTTGAAACATGCTCATTCAGTCCTGGCCACCTATATGAGTTCCAGTGTAGTTGCCAAAACAATTCCCTTCTTTCTAAATGCAAGTGCCACAGCCTACCCCACACCTAAGACATTGCTCAGCCTGTTCTCAAACTACAAATTTAAAGTGATGGTCTGGAAAATCATTAATATGTTTAAAAAGAGCATTTGTGTTTCTTTTCTTCTTAATATCATATATATGCTCATAAATTCACTCACTCGATTTTCTCTCTGTTTTTCCAGTATAAAAACAAACACTTTCTTGACATAGGGCTGCATAAACCTAAACAGCACTGTTACAATTAAATTTCTTCTGTGTGTGAAAACTACACCCACAAATTACAAACTGATGGGCTACTAAAATGTAGTTACAGTATTTACACCTCCCCCATTTATTCATTGCGGGGTTGTTACTATATGCTCTAATGCCTCCCTCAAAAATGCTTTTGAAATGTTTACTTCTCTTAAATACAAAACTAGGTTCCTCACCTATTTTTCTAGAAATGTTAATATCCTCCCCTAACATTTCCCAATTCTTAATGTTTTTTACAACTCCACTTTCTAGGGTAAAGGTAGAAATAAAAGAATTCTTGGAACACACATTTTCATCTTTAATGGTCTCAGACTCTGTTAAAACACTTGTACCATTCCCACAATTTACCAACAATGGTATAAAATGCCCATTTCCTGTCTTGGTCTTAACTTCCAAAACAGTTTAATCGACTGTTTTTTTTCTGGTAGCCCCTTTTCAAGTACATACCCTTCAAAATAAAGCATTCATCCTCAAGTGTGGTCATCCATGCATCCCTGACTAGCTGACCTTTAACCACTGCCTTCTTTTGAAATGAGGGGTGTGAGCTAATGAAATGGAGGAAGCTATTTGAATAGGTTGGTTTCCTGTAAAAGCTGAAGGTGTAATTATTTGCAAGATCCTTACTTAATAGAACATCCAAATATGGAATGTTCGAGTCTACTATCTGGTGGGTGAAAACTAAAAAGTCAGTGTTACCATTGATGTATTTGATGAAAGGGGGATATCCTCCCTGTTCCACTGCCATACAATAAAAATATCATCCGAGTAGTGGAGGTAAAGCCTAAAATATTTTGCAAAATCACAGCTGTGAATGTATAAAAACTCCCATTGTAACATAACAATATTGGTGAAGAGGGAGCTATCCCTTCCTTTTGAAGAAAGATTCATCCCTCAAAAAGTATAAAGTAATTTCTAAGAATTATGTCAAGGACTCCTCATAAAAATTAATCCAATGCTGTCCAATTCCTTTCCTCAAAAGGTATTCGGTAAACCATAACACAGCCTGTTTATGCGGAATAACAATACATCTATTGTAATAAAGATGTCATTGGCATTAAATTCTAGTTCATTATGTTTTTCAAGAAAGTGCCATGAATCCCTGCAAAGGTAGCATTCATGCGCTAACAGGTGTTTCAAATTAATATCCAGGAATCTGGCACATGAACTGTTTTTAGACCGTCTTCCGTCAGCAATTGGCCACATGGGGGATTGTTGATGTCCTTATGTACTTTAGGTATTCAGAATATAGTCAGGAGGACAGGAAATGGCATACTCAAAAAATTATATTCATCCATCAAGATCCATCCATCAGTAAACATGTCCTTAAGCTGCACACTTATTCCTTAATAAGCTGTGTTTAGTTGGCTTCTGCTTACTGATTCATAAACCTCCCCATTTAAAATATCCTTCATCTTTAAACTGTAATCGAAATTTTCCATAATCAGTGCCCCACCCACCTTATCTGGCTTCATGATCCTAATTTTTTTGTGTTTTTAAAAAAAAAATCAATCAACTCTAGCTCCTCTCTTGAGAGATTGTTTTGAGGATAAATTCTTTTACCTAAAAAAAATTCCTCAAATCAAGGTCACATATCCTTTCAAAGGTAATCAAAGCCAGATTTTTGGGGGGGGGGGGGGTTAAAGGTACTGGCAGTTTTTAATAAATTACTGTTAGAATAGGATTCATTAAACATAATGTTGAAATTAAGTTTATGTAAAAAAAAAAGCTTAAAATCAACTGAGGTCAGGTATGCTAGCCCTTATAGTAGGGACAAATGTCAAACCTTTCGAGAACAAGTAGGCAAAAGAAGAATATATGTCCATTTCAGTAAAGTTATGGAATTTAAAGTCACCTTCTGTAATTAAAACAAGCCTGCATATATTTCTTTGTTGCATAGCAGTGTGGTGATGTTGTCTTCAGTTCCAAGGTGCTTTCAGAATAAAAGAATTGGGTTGGGCCTTAAGAGTGGGTGTGCAAACCTTGAATAACTGTAAAAACAAATGCCTCCTCCAAACTAGATTTCACCAAGTGTGTTGGTTGGTCTGAGTACCTCTGCTGAAACCAAACGAGTTCAATTGGAGTTTCAGGAGAATTGCATGAAACTTTAGTAAATGCTGTTGGTCACTAACTCTGCTTCTGTAATTGGAGTCATCTCCTCTAGCCTTGATTTCACCAGCTGGATTGGTTGGACTGAGGGTGCCCCTGGTGCTGAAAGAGTTGGATTATTTCCTCAAAGTGGACATACAAGGCTCTGGGGGATGCCATTAGTCCCTTCTCTGCTGTTTTTTTTATCCGCTCTGATCTCCTCAGAAGTTGAAATTCCGGGGAGCCCTGTTCAGATTCTGATTGTTGGGTAGATGAAAGTTGCTCATTATGTACTGTAAACCCGCTTTGATCATTGGAGTTATTATTACTGCTAGATCTATAATAGTTAAAAAAAAAAAAAAAAAAAAAAAAAAAAAAAAACCATTAGAACCACCAGTACTCATTTGTCCAAACCTCCTTTTTTCCCCAGGTGTGGGACTCAAGGTGGATTCAGGTAGGTAGTATTTTCCAAATACTCAACTCAATCTTGTTCCAGGTTCTTAATTTCTGTAGCCTTCATTTTCCTGTAGTTGCAGGTCGATACTGCTGAACCTTAAAGCTGCAATACTACAATGCTGAAGATGCGAGAGTGTTTGGACCTAAAGTTCTCATATTGTTGGTCTTGTTTAATCAAATCGTCGTCTTCTTGCTTCTACAGTAAGTTCATCAATCAGCTTAACATTATGCCGTACTATGGGCTCCATATATTCTATATATATTATATTTTTTTAAGTATTTTGTGGGTTTTAAATTGGGTGGGTTTGCCATATTATTGTATTATTATATTGCTTTCCATTCCACTTTGGCATAAAACTGGCATGTTATTACTTGCTTACACTGTTTTATGGTATTGTAGCTTTAAGGGTTAATTAATTGCAGTATGTGATTTTACTTGAGTATTTAAATGCTTGGTGGATACTGTGGTGGTGATGCGGTAGCGTTGTTGCCTCACAGTAAGACTCTGTCCGGTTCGATTCTCAGCTAGAGCGTCTTCTGCGTGGAGACATGCGTGAATGGACGTACCTTCGTTGAAGGCTGTGCATCAGGGCTGGCAACTCGGCCTGTAAAAATCTACTACCAGTCAATAGCAGACCGGAGTTGTGCTGTGGCGATCCCTAACCGGGAAAAGCCGAAAGACGCAACATTTAAATGCTTGGTGGGTTTGTGATTTTTTATCTGAAGAAGTTCCACATGGTATGAACCGAAAGTGCTTATGAAATATTTGTGAATAAAAGTGAATTTTCTGTGGACTGATCTGTGTAAACTGGCTTTCTATTTTTTGTGTCTGCTGTTTGTATTGTCTTGGTTCTGTAGAACAGAGCTAGTGTCTGATAACAGTACGCTGTATATACTTGCTCGGTGCATGACACTTCTACAAATAAGCATCATCACACAGGGTTTTTTTACAGCTGGTTTTGCTACTTCTGAGACTTTACATGCCCCTTACAGCTCTGGAATCATCTAGTTTATGTAGGGGTGTTTGCCACTTTTACTGTTATTTTTTCACAATCATTGTGTTGATTGAGTGACTTGTTTTGGTAACCATGTGGAGAGTGCTTTCTTTATAATGGCTTTCATATAAAGGGAGGCAAAGCCATGTCTTAAGTGCTGAGAACTGCTGCTGACCAATATCAGTGCTGTCATGACTTTACAGCTGCATCACCTTTGTCAGCACTTACCTTGGTACCCCTAACATCAGCCGGACCTAGGAGCAGTAGGCTAGAAGGTTTACTTAGATCTCTCTCAACCAAGTGTTTACCAGAAGGTTTAGGAGCCTAAATCCATGAGAATGACCTGGACATAGGATTTTATTGTAAAGATCCAACAAAAAACAAGTAATCTCCGTGGTATCCCCGAAGTCTCAAAACAACCCACTAAAGTGTAGTGGATCCAAAAACAAAACAGTGTAAGAAACTTCTCTGTGTGGAAGATTTTCAGTCCATATATTTCTAGTTAATCACTGTATATTAATCAGATCAGACAATAGTAGTAGAAGTAGCGAGCATAAACTCGTCTTAAGTCAAAACAAAACAAAAAGTAATAATAGAAAATATATAATTGTACAGCATTACTAAGTATTCGAAAGTAATCCAAGCAAGGCAGGCAGTCTGTTTCCAGTCAAAAATCCTTTAAGTACACAGACAAGTGATCCAAGTAGAACAAAAATAGAGTTAGAGTAATAATTTCCTCACAAGCTTTCTAAATATATATATATATATATATATATATATATATATATATATACTTTTTATCGGGCATGAGAGTGGTTTATTGTGCTGTAAAACAAAGTGCTATTGGTACGCATGTTAAATTCACATCCCTTCCCCCATCAGTGTGACATTCGAGCTGGTCCTGCCATACTTAGTAGCTGTCACAATAATATGTAACCCTTATGTACTTTAAATAAAATTATATAATGATGTGGTGCCTCTTATTTATCCAAATTATTAAGCAGATTATTAAGTCTGTGATTTTATCCGAGACAATATACTACATGGCTGTAAATATATCAACCTTAGTTCATTTGGCAATCAAAAAATATATATAAATATATACATATACATTTTGCATGTAAAAATCAATTTCTATTTTCATTACTTATTGTTAACAAAGATCGCTTTCGTCCTTCTAGACTTCTTCAGGTCTGTGTACAAGAACCCTAAAAACGTATATAATTGTATAATTAGTTAGTATTGTTATTACACATCATTTTGAATAACGTTGAAAAAAGAACCAGAAAAAAAAAAAGTAAGAAAAAATGTATGTATGATGTTGGAAACAAAATATACACTTAAATTTCAACTGATTTAAAATGGTATTTAAAACCAATTTGTAGAATAAAATAAAATAAAATACAATTAGTCATGTAATGGCAATTTTCTAAGTTCCAGTGCACTTTTAATTGAACAGTAGTAATCCCCTTTAGCTATCAAGCACTCCGCAGAAGCCTTTGACATCACAGAAGGATCAGGACAGGAACATAAGCCACAGCGGCAACCAAAACCGATAGAGAGTTGTACAGGACGAATTACAGGACTACCAGAACAACCGGGACCACAGACAATCCAGCTACCAGGAGCAGCAGTACCTTCACAGAGACCAGTTTCTTCAGGAAGACCAATATCGACAGCATAGACATCAACCACCACACCAATACCAAAGCCAACACCAGTACCAGAACAAGAACGATGACCACCACCAGAGTCCCAGAGCTTGTCCCTCTTACCAGGTCCCCCCATACCACAGCGAGGAATATTACTACAACCCACCAAGATTCCAGAAAGCAGAGGAGAAATTCCAGAGATCTCATACTCTATCCTCGAACTCCCAGGGAGACAGGAGAACCAAACAGTGGACAGGGGTGAGGGAAATACAATACCTGGGCAATCCCGACTGGAACCCCGACTACAACCCAGGTCCCAGGCTCAGACGGAGGAACCAGCCACAATAACAGGTACAATAACAACAATAACAGGTGCTCCACTTATCTGGAACCACTCTGTTAAAGTAGTGACTGAAGAGGAAAAAAGTGTGTTGTCCAAAGGACTTACTTTTGTACCAAGCTGCAGGAGTGAGGTTGCTCAGGTACCGATAGACCTTAAAATGTTTGTGAGGAAGCTCAACTTAAGGGTACAGTTTCATGGCAAAAGTAATGACACTGAAAATAAGCCTATTGATGAAACTATAAAAAGGCCTAGCAGCTATTGTCCACCACTACATCAAACACTAGCTGCTTTCGAAGTGAAATGTGAGATGGATATCAAGAAACTGCTTAAAAAACCTCCTAAGAAAAAACTTTATAACTTAACACAGGGAGAAAGAAAAGCATTGATTGAGCTAGGCAATGATAAATCCAGGTGTGTAATGAAGGCAGACAAGGGAGGAGGTATACTTGTGACTGATACCACTAGCTACAACCAAAAGATAGAGAACTTGCTGGAGGATAACAGATTTTATGAGTTATTTACCATGGATGACATAAAAAGAGCATATGATTTATGGAACACTAATTTCACCACATTATGGGAAGAAAAACTTGTCACTGAAAATCTTTATAATTATTTATGGAGCCCATGTCCACGTTTACCTTACTTTTTTGGAATACCAAAGCCACACAAGCCACACAAGAAGAGAGAAGACCCACCTTATAGACCGGTGGTAGCAAGTGGAGGTTCCCTTACTGAAGCCACAGCCATTTACCTTGATTACTTGCTGAAACCTCTAGCAGAAAAGAATAAGTCATACATAAGAGATTCAATGGATTTTTTGAAGAAAATAAAAAAACATTACAGTGGAAGCTGACAGTATTTTGGTAACTCTTGATGTGGAATCCTTGTACACAGTGCTCCCTCACAATTGCTGTATAACAGCAGCTATGGAGTCTTTTAAGAAAAATAATCAGGGTGCACAGGCACAACTGCAAAAGTTAAGCAAGCTCATTAATCTTGTACTGGATTTCAATTTCTTTACTTTCAATGGCAAACAATACAAACAAAAAACTGGTATAGCAATGGGGGCTGCCATGGCTCCCAGCATAGCTTACATAGCCCTGGGCAAGTGGGAGGAGGACTTTGTGTTAAACAACACAGATTACATGCAGCATATCACATGCTATTTACGTTTTATGGATGGTCTTTATTGTGTGGGAAGGTGACACCTTGCAGCTTGGAGATTTTATCACTTACCTCAATCAAACAACCCCCTTCCTGAAGTTTACCTCTTCCCATAGCTGTACTTCAACCACTTTCTTAGATATGCAGATTTCCAAGGACAGTAACAATAACAGAATCACCACTGATGTATTCAGAAAACCAACGAGGGTTGACTTATTACTCCACAGTAAAAGTCTACATCCTACAAAAACCAAGTATAATGTTGTGAAGTCCCAAGGCTCTAGATTAGCTCGAATTACCACAGAGATGGAACCATTTTTGAGAAACCTGAACAACTTAGAGAATGATTTTCTAGTGAGAGGCTATGAAAGTCAGATGTTAAAAAACATCGTGGAACCCATTATAGAACTGAAAAGGATTGAAGCACCTTCACTCAGCCTCCCCAGTAAAAAAATGTTAAGTATTCCACAGAGAATAACAAATGCAAAAATAGCTGCATCCTGACATGCACTTTGGATTATCACAGTATCAAAAATATTATTGAAGAAAACTGGGACATTGTCACAGGAAACCCTTTTCTGATTAACATCTTAGGTGAAGCCCCATCATTTGTTTATAGGAAGGCCAGGAACATTAGACGTTTTTGTTGAATTTAAACCTAGACCATGTGAGAAAAGCACTAAAAGATGTGAAGCTAATTGTACATTTTGTATATTTATACAGCAAGGTGATAGTTTTTATTGCCCTTATTTAAAGAAGATCATTAAAACCAGTGCAGGGAGTGACTGTAACACTAAAAAAGTAATTTACAGGGCACAGTGCAATGAATGTGATGCATTCTAAGTGGGCAAGACTGTAAATAAACTCGAGCTTAGGATTTCATGTCATCTGTCAGAAATCCGCTTTGGATGTAAAAATAATGCACTAGCCAAACACCTTTCTCTTCATAAAAGACACACAGGTTTTAAGTTCCAGATCCTGGATCGCATAGACATGGGTGATCTTAAAGGCGACATCCCAAATATTCTGGAGAAACATGAACTCGTGGCAATTAAAGCTGAACTCTTTTAGGAAGGCTGGACCAAACTACTACTATTCAATTAAATGCACTGGAACTTAGAAAATTGCCACATTGTTTACATGACTAATTGTATTTTATTTCATTTTATTCTACAAACTGGTTTTAAATACCATTTTAAATCAGTTGAATTTAAGTGTATATTTTGTTTCCATCGTCATACATACATTTTTTCTTATTTTTATTTTTTTTTTCTGGTTCTTTTTTCTACTTTATTCAAAATGATGTGTAATAACCATACTAACTAATTATACAATTATATAGGTTTTTAGGGTTCTTGAACACAGACCTGAAGAAGTCTAGAAGGACAAAAGCGATCTTTAACAAACAGGTTATGAAAATAGAAATTGATTTTTACATGCAAAATATATATGTATATATTTATATATATTTTTGATTGCCAAATGAACTAAGGTTGATATATTTCCAGCCATGTAGTATATTGTCTTGGATAAAATCACAGACTTAATAATCTACTTAATAATTTGGTTAAATAAGAGGTACCACATCATTATATAATTTTATTTAAAGTGCATAAGGGTTATATATTATTATGACAGCTACTAAGTAGGGCAGGACCAACTCGAATGTCACACTGATAGGGGAAGGGATGTGAATTTAACATGTGTACCAATAACACTTTGTTTTGCAGCACAATAAATCATTCCCATGCCTGATAAAAAGTATATATATATATATATATATTTAGAAAGCTTGTGAGGAAATTATTACTCTATTTTTGTTTTACTTGGATCGCTTGTCTGTGTACTTAATAAAGGATTTTCGACTGGAAACAGACTGCCTGCCTTGCTTGGATTACTTTCGAATACTTAGTAATGCTGTACAATTATATATTTTCTATTACATTTTGTTTTGTTTCGACTTAAGACGAGTTTACGTTTGCTACTTCTACTACTATTGTCTGATCTGATTAATATACAGTGATTAACTAGAAATATATGGACTGAAAATCTTCCACACAGAGAAGTTTCTTACACTGTTTTATTGTAAAGATCCAAAAATATTCCTACATTAGTTGCACTATAGTAAATCTTCTGGTGTTGTAACTTCCATTTGGCACTGTTCTTGTATGCTTTTACTTTTAAACTGTTGTAGCTTTTTACACTTCATATGTTGGAGCCTTACTGGAGCTCAGAATCAGCTGACATATTTATAGCTCTGCATCCTTTAGGTACTTGTTCAATGCCATCATAGGTCCTGTAACTTATTTGCATAGAAATTAATACAAACCTCATTCCGTTCTGTAGTCTGGATTAAGTAAAAACTAAGGAGGACATTTTTTTCTTTATATTACAAAGATCCAGTTTTATTTTAAGTATTTGTGGTATCTGTGGACAGTAAATTACTGCTGCTTGGAAACAGTTTTCCCCCAGATTCATGAACATAGGGCACAGATTTCATAAAAGCACTGTGTACCCTATGTGTTAGTTCCCAAGCGCACATAGTCCTGTCCACTTTCTTGAATGGCACACAAGTGCCTGGTACTCTGTAAAGCTTGTCATGCACTCCTGTACTTGGGATGTTCAGCAATACTGTGTAGCCTGGCAGTGCTATACTACACATAGATGTAAGGCAGTTCACTTCTTGAGTATCCTTACTACATAGCTATGTGTAGTTACTTGGTAAAGCAGTCGGTGTGGGAGGCAGATTCCTCGTAAAGATCATCACAAGCAGTCTCTTCTCTTTGAGTGTTTCTCACAACCATGTGCAGTGTTCTGTCTACCAAACATTTGTCCCTAAGACCGTATGTAGTTGTTTCTCCTCCTTGTCTATTTACTCTAAATTTACTCATTTGCTGTAGCGACAAAAAATTAATCAAGGTCACCAAGACCAACAACACAGTGGGGGGACTCCGTCTTCCCAAACTACCTAGGCAAAATTTGGAACACCCTACCTACTGCTGTTACCTCAGCAGGCTCAAAGATCACATTTAATAAAGCACACATGGATATGTACATGTTCCCCACCTGGCTGACCCTCCCCCCACCCTTTCCCCTTACTCTTGCCCTCTGACTTCAGCTTCATCAGCAAAAGAATGGAACTTCTCTACCTTCCTTTCAGTTCCACCTCTAATTCTAACCCCTTAGTCAGTACCCATATGTCACTGCTAGGACACTGTTTTCTATCCACTAAACTTTACTTTTCTCTTTACACCCCTACTGTTACTCTATACTTAAGCTACATACTCCTCCTGCTTCTCTTACTTAACCTGTTATCCAATTTCCCATCTTTGTCTCTTCTCCTGCTACTATACTCCCTACTATGTCTAATATTTGCTGTCTCTGTTGCTGTACTCCCTGCTGTGGCTAACTTCCTCACAAGTCAACTGTATAAAGCAAAAAATGCAACCCCTGCTAACAGTGTTCACCATTATGTAATGCCTCAACTTAAAACTGTAAAAGATGTGTTCAGTTTATGTAAATATGTTAAATCTTAATCTTCAATGCTATGTTACTAGTCAATGTTAACTTTGCTACTTTCCATGTAAATTTGAATGCTTCCGTATACACCTTGTAATTTGCTTAAATTTTAACTGTGGAGCTGCCTCCGCTGAAAATGGACATGCATCCAGTCGGACTTTCCCAGTCAACAGATGTAAAACAAAATTAATTTACCTGGAGAACCAATGTCTTAAGTTGTTGGTGCAGGGTGCTGTGGTAGAATCTTCCTGGCCTGAAGGTTAACTGCCTACCAAGAAAAAGGCCAAGCAACTCTGGTCTGATTCAGCTGCTGGCCTGCCTTCCCGGGATACCTTTCTCATGGCTGGTGAAAGCCCAGAGGATCGCCCAATTCTTGTGTCAGATTCCTTTGGCAAGACCCGTGCCTAAGTCTGGTATGGATCTGACTTTTCTCTTTGGAGGCTCTGCAGATGTCCACTGTGGATGTTGAGGGGGACATTGGCTGATTATTTCAGAGAGACTGAGAGGGATACCGCAGATACTTATTTGGGAGGAGATTCCTACTACATTGCTTGAGTGTGGGCAAGGATCTGAACCTCTTAGGGTATTTAGGGCAAACATCTCTCAAAAGAAAAAAAAAGCATGTTTCCCCTGTTGCTAAAGATCCTCAGCATGCATGGCAGGGTGTTAACCAGGAGCTGTTTAATGCATTGATGGCCTTAAAGCCTCCCCAAGGAGTTTCTGTGCCTTCTTCTCCGTAGTCAACTACCCCACTCGAGGCCCAGCGAGCAGGACTGCTGAAGAGGATTTGGATTCTGGGGAAGAATCTTTGGCATATTCCTCTCAAATAATCCCTTGGATTATGGCTCTGAGGAGGAAGATCCTATTAGCCTAGATTCTCCCTTGGAAGAACTGTCCTTTGGGAATACTGTTTCTCATGTGACGGAATACTTTAAATGGGACTGCTCTCAGGTTTCTGACATTCAAAAGAGATATTATGAGCTCCTCCAGATGGAGTCCCCTAAGCCCTGTGCTGTACCTTTAGTATTGGCTGCCCTTCTAGATACCTTAGCAGCATCTGTCACCCTGGATTCTCAACCTCCAGTCCCTAAGAAACCTGATAGATTTTACAAGGTCCCGGGTGAGTGTAAGTTCCAATACAAATGTCCATCTGTCTCTTCTGACAAACCCGCCAAACTTTTGCCATCTACTAAACTGCTTCTATCAGAGAAAGGCAGCAGAGCTATGGAGTGGCTAGGCAAAAGGTATACTGCTGCTACCTTGGCTTTTTGGGCTATTAATTACCAGACCCATATGAATAGGAATGTTTTAGCCCTTCTTTCTCAGGCTTCCCAGGCAATCTCTGACCTCCCTGATTCTGAAGGGAAGGCCTTAATCCTCTCTTTACTGGGCTGTACTACTTATTTAGCTCACTACCTTATTAAATGCAATTATGATGCAGCTGATGTCTCTTCTAGGGTTGCTTCCTTTGGCTCTGTTGTGAGATAGTATTCTTGGATTTTTATTCAGCCTTTGCATGATGATATTAAGGCTAAATTGTTGGATCCTTCTCTGATTAATAACATTTTTCGTTCTGCTGCTGCTGAACTGTTATGTCCCTCCACCATAAAGGCAAGGCCTTGCAGGGACTTGAACATATTTTTGTGTCTGCTATTCCGAAGCTCCTGAGAAATTATCCATCCAAATCTGCCTGCGTTCGCAGACCGTCTCACCCTCCTCCCAAAGGTAAGAAAGGATCCAGGCGGGTTCTTTCTGCTAAGTCTTCTCAGACTCCTCCTGCTCATAAGCCGACTTTTCAAGACAAGCCAGGTTCTATTTTCTAGTTTGCTCCCTCTTTTCTTGAGTTGGTGTCCCTTATCCCTTCTTTGCCTGTCCCTTCCTAGTTGGTTAAGTGTCACTCAAGACTCTTGAGTTGTGTTCCTCAACCATCAGGGATACTTCATGGTATGGAAATCCCTTCCTCCTTTTTGGGCATCTGTCAACCTCCTCAGGAACAGCTTCCTTTCTTCCATAACTGCTTCAGGGCCTTTTGGCATAAGGGACCATTCAAGCTGTGCCCCCTTCCCAGGAAGGGAAAGGGTTTCATTCCAGAATGTTTCTGGTTCCCAAGAAGGAAGGAAGGCACCTGGATACCCATTCTGGACCTTTCTCAGCTCAACACCTTTCTGAAGGTCCCTTTCCTTTCAGATTTTGCCCCTTCAAACTCCATTTACTTTTCTTTTTCCCCAAGCATTCTTGTTCTCCCTGCACCTCAAGGGTGCTTATCTTCACATTCCATTTCATTCCCTTTTCAGGAAGTTTTTGCATTTCTCTGTCCTTTTCCTTGCATTTTCAGTTCTCTGCTTTGCCTTTTGGCCTTTCTACTGCCCAAGGGATATTCACCAAATGCCTACCTCCTGTGATTGCCTGTTGCAGGATGAGAAGGGTTCAAATCTTTCCATATCTAGAACTACTCATTGAAGCTTCCTCCCCTGTGGTCTTCCTTCAGCACCTCCAATGTACTGTTCGTCTCTTACAAACCCTGGGGTTTATAATATACTTTCAGAAATCAGTCCTGGTTCCTTCTGAAGATCACGTTTTTCTCGGTTGCAAGATCCTGACCATTCTCATGGTAGCCTGTCTGCCTCCTAATCACCTTTTTTCGATCCCTAGTTCCTCTAGCTTCCATTACAGCCAGGGAATTTATCAGGGTTCTAGGATTCATGGCTTCCACCATTCCTATGCTTCCTCTAGCTGGACTTCTTATGAGAAAACTACAGTGGTTTCTAAAGTCAGTATGACTGCAACACTGTCAGTACAGTAGATTTTCTAGTCCCTTTTCTTCCATACCTCAAGCATTAGGTTCAATGGTGGATTCATCAGCTGTCTCTCAATCCAGGATTTCCTTTTCAGCCCTCAAGGCCCCTGTCAGGAGCTTTTCTTGGATGCCTCTGACGAGGTGGGGAACCTCCTTCGGTTTCCTCAAGGTCCAGGGTCTCTGGCCTCCTTATCAGAGGTCAGACCACATCAACATAAAGGAGGTGAGAGCTGCTCTTTTCGCCCTTCAGACCTTTGACTCCTCCTTTCCTTCCAGGGCCTCTCAAAATCTTCACATAAAATACCACAGTGATGTGGTGCACCAACAAGCAAGGGGAGGACACGGTCCTACCTTCTTTGTCGACTTGCTGTTCAAGTACAGGATTTAGCTGTCCAGTATCAAGTGACTCTTCAGGCTGTATACATTCCTTCAGAGCAAAATTTTGTGTCTGCAGGTAAAGTACACAGGCTCACTGTTGGATGCTTCATAGAGATATGTTTCTGGACATTGTCGATTGGTGGGGTACTCCACTGGTAGCTCTTTCTGCCACCCCTTTGAACAGACAACTTCCTGTTTATTTGCACCACAGTCTCCGGTTCTCTGGCTTGGAAGGTTGACACCCTATTTCTTGTTGGAAGGGAATATTTCTGTACACCTTTCCTCCCCTTCCTCTGATTTCAAGGGTCCGGCAGAAGATAGAGCAGAGCTCCTCGAAAATCTTGTTAGTGACTGTGATTTGAACCTAACAACATTGGTTTCCCCCCTCTTCTTCACCTAGCCAGGGGCAGTGACTACAAGTTACCTCACAGGGTAGACCTGCTCATGCAAGACAAGGGGTCTCTGAGCCATCCTCACTTGTCCACTCTTCAGCTGATATAGTGGGTGATAGGGTTTTGATTCCTTTTAGGCACCTTTTTTTTGGAGGACATGGTTAGGGTTCTGCAGGATCCCAGGAAACTCATTACCAAGAAATCATGTGTGTCCTAATGGAAGAATGTTCTGTCTGGTGCGTTGCTTGTAACCAGGATCCATTTTATATGGGGATCCCTCTGGATGTCCTTCCATTTCACTGTTGCAAGGAGCATACGTGTGACATATGGTGTACCATTAAACTACCTAAAGGCTTTTGTATACTGGCCGGATGTCAGGCTACCCTTGACAGGGGATCCCTAATGTTATGAGTACTGCAGCAGTGAAGAGAAGGACGTCTACCATTATGGTAAGATTTTACACAACTGTACTTTGTGTGAATTGCTCCATGCTGGATTAACACATTCTTCTGCTAAAGCTCACCACTCAGCTGTTTCTGCATGTCTGCCATTGACTCCTCCTTTTGCTTCTTGGTCTGAGGTCAGACAATTTCTTAAAGGCGTCCTTCATATCAGGCCTCCCAGGAAGCCTATTCTGCCTTCCTGGGACCTCAGTTTTTCATTTGAAAAATTGACTTGGGATCCTTTTGAGCCTGGAGCTTCGGCTTCCTTGCTATACCATACATAGAAGACTGTTCTTCTTTTGGGCCTTACTTCAGCTAAAAGAATGTCTGAACTCCAGGCTCTTATGGATGTTCCTCCTTTTTTGTTTTTTCATAGGGACAGAGTGTTTGTTCATACTAATCCTTCTTTTATGCTCAAGGTGGTTAACGAATTGTCTCTTAATCAGTCTATTAATTTGCCCTCCTTTTATCCTTCTCCACAGTCTGCTAGTTGGAAGGTTCATCACACCTTGGATTTGCATAGACAACTCTGGTATTATTTGGATAAGACTAAGGCTGTTTGCAAATCTGAACAACTTTTTATTTATTTTCATCCCAAATATCTGGGTGTGGCTGTTTTTAAGCAAACCATATCCTCCTAGATCTCTAAGGCCATTTCTTTTTGTTACTCCTTTTATGGTAAATGTCTTTCTGCCTCTGTAAAGGCTCATTCTACTAAGACTGTTATTTCCCCTGGTGCTTTTTTCATAGGATTGGATGCCAGTTCCATCCTTGAGACTGCTACTTGAACTTCTCTCCATATATTCATTAATCATTCCAAATCGTGTGTTGTTTCCAGAGCAAGAGCTGGCTTTGCCAGAGCTATCCTGCATGGGTTTCTTGTGGGCTTCTCTATGCCTTCCTCCTCCTAAGTGTCCTCTTGAGCTTCTTTACTTTCCCCTTTGTAAAGAATACTGCAACAGTGATATCGAAGGACATAGTACAGTTGTGTAAAATCTTGCTGTAACAGTAGATGTCCTTCTATTCATTGTTGCAGTATTCACTCCCTACTACCCCTCCTGCTCTGCTCTTTTCCTTCTGTCTTTCTGGCCTAGAATTCCTTTCCCTTTTCTCCTTCTGGATGCACATGTTCTTCTTCATTCCTGGGACTGTTGTTCCTCTTGGTGCTATTCATTTATGAGGTATGAATGTCCGTAATTTCACCTTTATGCCCTACACCTTGAGTGAGGAGCATGTGTGTGACTTACAATGTCTATAAAATCCAAAGGCTTTGGTATACCTTGGCAGGGAATCCTCTTGTAAATAATACTGCAGCAGTGAAGAGAAGGGACATCATCTGTTATGGTAAGATTTTATACAGCTGTACTTTAACACTGGCTGCAGTTGGCATTCTATATTGGTCCTGTATATGTTCATTGTTTCACTGTTGCAGTAATAACTGTATGCATTTTCCTTGCTATGGTAGCCCTTGGCCTCGAGTGTCAGATATTTACCTCCAGCCTCTTGGGCTTGCAGAAACCCAGCACCTGACATCAGGACATCTGGGGATAAGGATCATTGGGCCAGCACCTTCTTATAGCCCTTTCTTGCCATCAGGGCCTGAAGCATCCATATCATTGGGTGCACTGGTTAGTCTTGAAGACCAAAGAACTTCTTCAAAGCTAAGTGTCCCATGGGGTTAAAAAACATCAGTCTGTATTTCTGTTGTGTGTGCTTAGATGTGTACTAGGACTAACTTCTGTCTTGATTGTGGAAAACAGATTCCGCATCAAGGCTTTCACTCTCTGTGCCTTTTTTGCTTAGGCACTGAGCATGATGTTCCACACTGCCCTTATTGTGCTTATTTTAATAAGCATATGCTTCATAGCAGGACAAAGTCTCATGACCAGTATTTAGAGAAAGAAAGCTTAGCCATCTTTCAACCTCTTTAACACATGTATTGAGAAGTGTCTGAAACAGCATAAGGGGCAGACAACACGGCTTTGTCTTCAGCCAGACCACCCTGATGTGAGATACTCAAATGTCAGAAGACACCTTTGCAGTCCCTGTGACTGAGGAAGTGTTGGAGATCACTGCCTTTGGAGCCTGATGTGCATCCTGACCCTGCTATTTCCACACAAGTCGAAAAGACAAGGATTGTCTGTTGTGTCCAAGACTGCTGTACATGCCATGGCGTCTGACTCCCACTTTATGGCTTTAGCTAAAGAGGGTAGAAACCCATGAACTTCAAACAGGTCCATGTGTTGACTGTGCGCAGGCCACAGCTGCCTGCCTCAGCCAGGTCCCAGTGTCTCAGACACCCCACCTAGGACCAAACCTAAGGCCAAACCTAAAAGGATATTTTTGACCATGCCTCAGCCTAGGCATTCAGGCCTACCAGCTGAATCTTAGGATTTACTTGTAGCAACTAGACAGCACAGTCCTACCAGACTCCCTGTCCAACAGGATCTATTTCTGGGGAAAGAGCCACCAAGGTTTAGCAGAAACTATCCTAGCAAATCCTCATTTTGTTTCCCCACTGTCAATAAAGGCAAAAAGGAAAAAGGCTCATAAGGGATAGACCACCAAGACAACAGAAAAGATGGCAACCCAAGTCTGTTTCTATACCTAGTTGACACAAACTCCAGGGGTCCAGCAGGGAGCAACCATGTCTCAGCCAGTCCCTTCCCTGTCCTGTCTCTTTCAGGTCCGACCCTACTTATCCCTTGTTCCTCTTCTCCACTATGACTGGGAGGAAGGTTAACGCTCTTCCTTCAACAATGCAAAGTAATTATCCATGACAAATAGGTTCTCTGTATCAAGTCAGGTTACATGCTCTGTTTTGCTCCCTTTCCAAAGCCTGTTGCATTCCTTCCTTTCCTGCAAATCAGCTGTTAGATGTTCTAAACTAAGTAGGTCTGCTTCTGCAGCAAGGCATCATTGAGGAAGTACCCTCTCTTGAAAGGGGAAAAGGTTATTACTCAGGACTGTTTCTTGTCCCAAGAAAACAATGAACATTGAGGCCCATTCTAGATTTGTCAAAACTAAACAAATTTCTTCTGGTTCCAAAATTCAGAATGCTCAATTTAGAAAAGATTTTACCTATGCTTGCCCCAAGGGCCTACGTGGTGACCTTGGATCTAAAAGATGCTTACGTACACATACCCATAGTAAAGTCATACCGGAAAAATCTCCACTTCAAAGCAGATGTAAGTCAGGGCCCAGTGCTCTGATCTGCCCTTTGGCTTGCTTATCTGCTGTGCTCAGGGTTTTCACCAAATTAATACTGCACCAAGGACATTCAAATCTTCCCTTGGCTAGATGCGTCTATTCCAAGGAGGCTCTGTGGAATAGCATCTTCTGGACCTGCAGAAAACACATGACCATCCTCTCCTTTCTGATACACCTTGCTCCTAAAGAAATCTAGTCTCTCCCCATCCAAAAAACTCGTCCTTCTGGGAGTCTTGTTAGATGCAGACCAACAAAGAGCTTTCCTTCCACAGGAAAAGATAGCTTTCCTAAACATCTACCACCTCCTTTCCTTTTTTTTTCATTCCAATAAACATCTTTATTAAATTATCACATATGACATAAGCAATCTTTACATTTATAACTGAAAAAAAAAAACATTGGTACCATTTTAGTTGCAAACATTATACATCACTTATAAGCTATCCAGTTATTGTCAGTTAAGCATTATATGGCACATTCAAATCCTCGTAAACCTCATTCGTTCTCTGCATATATTGTTCCCACAATTCACATTTTTTTCTGTGTAGTTTGCTCCATCCCTTTTCTAAAGATCTCAATTCCAGTTGTTTTATCTCTGTTATTATATTCACTACTTCTAGTAAAGTTGGTCTGGACTTTGATTTCCATTTTCTAGTAATTGTTTTTTTGGCAGCCACCATAATTAGACTCAGCAAGGTTTTACTATGACTAGGCAATTCCGATTCTCTGTCATAGCTCAAAAAAATCATCTCCCCCGTCAATCCGATCTGCTCACCCAGCATCTCTGACAGAGTGGTCTGCAGGGAATCTTTAAAGTCTGCCAGCTCATTACACTCCCAAAAAATATGCTCTAGACCACCTCTTCCTTGTCCATCACATCTCGTCATTTGCTATCCACCTGACGAAGAATTCTTTGAAGTCTACTTGGGGTATAAAAATACCTATATAAATACTTCCAGGCAAAGATCCTAAATCTTTTAGACTTTGTTGCATATTTACCTACCACCTACTTTTAATCAATTCTTTCTCTTCAGTCTTTTCCAGCACTGGAGGTTCTCAGACTTCTGGGGTTTACATTCATCTTAATGGCTTCCCCTAGCCAAGCTACACATGACAAAAATTCAGTGGTGAAATTTTTCAGCCATCACTGCCTGCCTTCCTAACAGGCTCCTCTTTACTCTCATTCCTGCTGAAACAATTTCTTAAGGGTGTTACTCACCTGAGACCTCCCTGAAGAGCTCCCACTCCCTCTTGGGATCTCAGTTTTCTGCTGGAAAACTTACTGTGCATTCCTTTGAACTAGCTACTTCAGTTCGCATTCAGTTTCTCTCCTGGAGAACAGTTTTTGTAGTCACTATCACCTTAGTTAGACTGGTCTCAGAACTCCAGGCAGTTTTATGCACTGAGCCTTTTCACATTTTTCATCAGGACAGGGTTTCTGTCAGGGCTAACTCCTCTTTCATATTGAATTTATCCTCAACCAGTCCATTCACCTCCCTGCATTTTTCCCTCACCTTCAAAACAGGGGTGTGTATCTTTTATTCCCATGATGTTCATAGACAAGTTTGATACTGTCTGGACAGGACCAAGGCAGAAAGGAATCCAACCAACTTTGTATAGCCTATCCTATCACCCAACAAACTGTTTCTCAAAGGCGATGCCAAAATTGATAGCAATGAGCAGGAACCTCAAAAGCAGACAAGCCATGGTTGTCAAAGATTAGAGCTTCCTCAGGTTCCTTACAAAAAGAAAATAAGGCATAGCAAACCTCACTTAAGCAGAGTGCCTTAAATCCCTTTCCCTCTATTCAGTCCCCTGTAAATTGCTGAGGAGTGATCTAAGCCTGGCTTACAAGGAATCTGCAAACCCCATGCTTATGAATCTCCTCCATATTCGTAAGTCAAACAGTGCAGAAATACAAGATCTAAGGACCTGAATTTTGTCTGTGACTTATACACATCTTTCTCTCCAGTATGTTCGGTTTCCCAGAGGCTGCCCCTCCTGTGGAGCAGGCTTCCCATCCATGTGAAACTGAGTTTGTCCATTACCCAGTTTAAGCGCAACCTAGATAAGTAGATGGGGAGTATGAGATTTGCACTTGGCCTGTTACCCATGTCCCTTATGGACAGAGGTGGTTTATAAATGCCTGGCCCTCAATGTCCTGTTTGGAAACAGGACATCATTATTCTTTCAGGAAAACTTGGTTAGGCTTAGAAAGGTCCCATGTGTCATCAGGCTAGTAACAGTCTGTGACTCTAGATATGAATCAGTGTGATTTTGTGGAGGTCAGACATTAACAGAACAGTGATAATCCAGAGGGAAGCAGAATACAAGAAAGTGCTGCTGTTGGTGGTGGATCTTGATGCAGAGAAAGTATTCAACAGAGTAAGCTGGTATTTTGAGTAGGACAGTGGAAGCATTTGCACTCCCTGACACAATAATTTTTACCTCTGATCCTTCATATATCCTCCTAATTAACCTTATTAAAGTTGAGGTGGTTCCTGTCTGAGAAATTCTGTTTAAAAAGAGGATCCAGGCAGAGGTGCCCTCTTTTCCCCTTTATTGTTTGTTGAATTTAGAACCACTGGCAAAAAAATAAGGGATGTAATTGGTATGGTAAATAAGAAAAGTTGGCTTTTTTTTTGTTAGATGATGATATTTTGTACCTGATAAAACAAGAAAAGGACACTTCAGGGTTGTGGAACATTCTTAGACAAGTCTTTTTGGGATGCAACATAATGAAGATAAAACAAAAGCAATGAGCAGGAACCTCAAAAGCAGACAAGCAGATTGGTTTAGCAGTACCTAAATTTATGAGGACATGATGAAATTAAGTACTTAAGTGTATGGGTAAAAGGAATTTTGTTATGGAAGCTAAGTATATGTAGGAAGAGACTAACCAAAAAAATGATATAAAAAACTGAGAAACTGGAAGCTCTGTTTTATGGATATGTATCGCAAGATGCAAGCAGTGAAAATGTTTTTAGTTCCTTTAGTTTTATTCGCAGGTCAGGCATATTTTTTATCAACCAGAGGAGAAATCGTGGACAGTAATCGATAAAGAGCTGAAGTATTTTATATGGGTGGAAGAAAAGGCAAGAGTTAAATGTGATAAGTTGAACCCTACAATGGAACAATGTGGTTGAGGATTACCTGATGTGAAGGAGTACATAGTTAAGGCTCCTATACATAGCACAAGCAGAAAGCTGTAATTGAAAGTGGAAAGGGATGAAGATAAAATGGGGAAACTCAAGAAATAACGAGGGACTAGGATTTTGGATGCCAGTCCTTAAAGGGAATAACACTAACCATCTAGAGTATTATGTTAGTAAAGTAGCAGAAAGTATTCTAAGAACTAAGCCACCACAGGAATGGAGAAAGGAGAATCTGTCGATAAGGATGACTGCAATTATGGGTACAGAGGCTAGGCAAGAGGGGGTTGGTATTGGGAGCAAATAATTTCAGATGGAAAGGCAATAGAATGGGAAGAGGCCAAGAAAAATTTGGATTGCAGGTTTAGAAATTGCCTTCTGTATCTAGGGTTGATATCTGGGTATAGACAAAGCGAAAGGAACAGGAGATTCTAAATGAAAGACCAGCACTGATGGAGTTTTAGTAGAATCTAGAACAGAAGCTGCTGTTAAAAAATAATTAGTGGGGAACATAAAATATTGCATAATAGCTATAGGAATCAGAAGAGGTTAGAAAGGATTGGTAAGAGATTGAAATATGCAGTTCACAAAAAAAACAATATTAGGGTATATGTATGTCTGTCAAATGTGCAGCAATGTCTAGAAGATTTAGGATTTTTGCTTGGAAGTGTTTGCATAGGTATTTTTATACCCCAAGCACACTCCAGATAATTTTTCCTTGGGTAGATTGCAAATGTTGGAGGTGTGATGGGGAAGAGGGAAGTAGTATTTTTTGGGAGTGTAATGAGTTGGCAGACTTATTTATTTATTTTTATTTATTGTCAGTTTGATTACCGGGGAAGTCCACTGGGCCAAGAAGTGCCCATTTTCAGTGGAGGCCCGGGGAGAAAAGCTCCATGAACAATATAATACAATAAAGGTTGCAAAATGCAAATACATGTTACAAAGTGAAATACAATACAATATAGGTTGTAAAAAACAAATAAAGGTCACAAAGTGAAATACAAGAGTAGGATTCATACATTCAAGAATTGCAAAGTGTAGTATACATTATGAGACAGTTTAACAACAGAATTTATTTTTCTTTTCAGATGATTACAGTATTTACATGCTTGGAGTCAATTAAAGTCTGCTAGTTCTGGTTCTTTGGAGCAATAAGAATAAGTATGAGAGTATAGTGGAGTGGGGAATCCCTAGAATTTATGTGGGGTGAAAGCAGGAACATTTCCATTTGGAAGATAGGTGAAGGAAAAGTTGGGTCTTGAAGGATTCAGTGTTGGGTATAGTCCTAAGAGAAGGAGGCAGAGTGTTCCATTTTTTACCTAGAGAGAAGGAAAGTAGAAGCCTGCCAGCGGGACGTTTGGGTTTGATAATGGAGATTAGGTTTTGGTGTTCAGATCTCAGTGATCTGTTAGGGATGTATGGAAGAAGGATGTTCTTTAAGGCTGGGCATTTATCAGGGGAGAATATTAGTTTGTGAGCGGTGGTTAGTTGCAGATAGTCCAGGTGGTTAGGGAGTTCTAACCAGTTCAGAGATTGTAGGCTGAGGCAGTGGTGAGTTGATGTTTTGGATTTGGTGGCAAATTTAGAGATCTTATTATAGCAAGCTTCGAGCTTAGAGGTGTTGGTAACAGACAAATTGGTTAGAAGAGGGGCTCCATATAGAAGGGAAGGTAGGAGGTAGGTGATTGCCAGGGTATGCTTAGAGGAGTTGGAAAGAAAATGATTGTTCCTATATAGCATACCTAGCTTTTGGTGGGTTTTCTTTGTTTTGTTGTATGTGAAGATCGAATTTGAGGTGTTCATCTATGGTAATGCCAAGGAGCTTTGCAGAGGGGACCACTTTAATGGCAGTGTTAGTTTGGCTTAGGATATTAAAAGTGTTTTTGTCCAAGGAGGAAACTTTGGAGGGGAGGAAAATTAGTGTTTTTGATTTATTGGAGTTAAGTGAAAGGTGGTTTTGGTGCATCCAGTTCTCTGTAGTGGAAAAGGCTAATTGAGTTTTGGTCAGTAGTTCAGGAAAGTTGGGGGCGGAACAGACCAAGGTAGAGTCATCAGCATATTGGATGACCGTGGTGTCGGGGATGACGGTGTAAAGGTTATTTATAAAGATGTTGAAAAGCATGGGTCCAAGGATGGACCCCTGAGGAACGCCAGTAGGTGTAGAAGGAAGATGAGGAGTTCTTCCATTTCACAGCTTGAGATCTGTCAGGTAACTGGAGAACCAGAATAGAGTATTAGGGGAGAGATTGAGGTTAGTCAGATGATGAAGAAGGTGCGTATGGGAGATGGTGTCAAAGGCTTTCGAAAGATCTAGCAGTACTGTGGATACAATGAGTCCAGAGTCTTGTGCTTGATTGACAGTTTCTAGGAAGGATAGTAAGGCAGTTATGGTACTGTGGCCAGGACGGAAGCCGTGCTTGGTGGGTGTTAGGAGGTGATTCTGAATTAGATAAGGTAAAAGTTGGTGGTGGACACATTTTTCTAGAAATGTAGAGTTTGGAGAGAGTAGGGCGATGGGGCGGAAGTTAGAAATAGTGGTGTTTTTGCCTCCTTTGTGAAGAGGTAGAATGTAGGCTGAATGCCAGAGTTTTGGTACGTACGACTTATTTAAGGATCTATTAATCAGAATACTAATTGGGAGAGCAATACCTTCAGCTGCATATTTGAGGAAGGAGGAGGGAATGTTGTCAGGGGCATTAGAGCATGGCTTTAGCTTGGATAGAAGCTTTTTTATAAAAATGGTGGAATTTGAGATGGAAATTAAGGGGATTGTTGTTTGGGTTGTTGGGCGTTGTGAAGAGGGAGTTAGTTGGGTTCTTATTTGGGAATGTTTTAGTTAGCTTAGCTATGGATTCAGTAAAGAAGGTGTTGAAATGGGAGCTCAGTTCACTGTCAGATAGATTAGGGTCAGGGCAGGGATTGTTCCGCGATCCGGGATGGAAAAGGGAGTTGACCAATTTCCAGAATTGTTTTGGGTTCTTATTGTTGGACTGAAGTTTATTATAGTAGTTTTTTTTTGTCCTTGGTAATAAGTTTTTTTACTTGGTTGCGGAGTTGGGTATATTGGAGCATGGCAGAGGACAGTTTATTTTTCTGATAGAGCTTCCAGGATTTGTCTCTGTGACGCATAATTAGTTTAGTTTCTTTGGTCAGCCATGGGGCAGAATTAGCTTTGATTCATTTATTTCTTAGGGGGGCTAGGGAGTTGAGTATTTATGAAGATAGAGTTAAAATGCTCAACAGCGTTGTCGAGTGGGAGAGTGTTTAGAGATTGCCAGTTAATTTGTTTAAAGATGTTAGAAAAAATTAAGGGGTTGAAGTTGCTGAGGTTACAAGTTTGAACGTAGAGATGTTGGTGTTGGATGGAGCTAGTTGATCGATGGATGAAGGCAGGGAGATGGTCACTGAAGGTGTCAGGGATAGTGCCACAGAGTGATTTTGTTTGGATGGGAGACTAGAATCCAATCTATGATGGACCCTGGGGGGTGATTTTTTAGGGCGAGTTGTTGAAAAGATTACTTGAATGAAGTTGAGAAGGTTAATGGATAGAGAGGGGGATGGCGTGTTGATTTTATTCCAGTCGATATTGACATTGCCTAGAATGTAGATTTCGTATTTTATTTCAGTAGAGGCCCAGTATAGAACATCTTCAAGGGTGGAGATATTGTTGTCTGGGGAGATGTATAAGGAAATGAAGCAGATATTTTTATGTTTATTCAAACGGAGAAGGCTTGCTGTGATTTCAGAATTTTTGAATTTAGGGGTAGGGATTTGAAGAGGAATTAGAGAGAGAAGACTGGAGTAGATTAGAGCAGAGCCTCCACCTTTTTTGTTTAAACAGTCACTTCTGTGGATGTGGTAACCAGGAGGTAAGATTTCAGAGTCAGTAATGTGGGGTTTTAGCCAAGTTTCAGAGATGGCTAGGATGTCTGGTTGATTGTGATTAATCCAGGCTTGAACATGGTGAAATTTGTTGTTAAGACTCTGGGCATTGATAGTGAAAATCTTAAGAGTGCTAAGAGGGGAACTGGGAGGAGAAGAGAAAGGGGGGGATGTTATTTGTTGTAGGTGAAGGAGAGGGTGGAGGGATGGAATAGTTTGTGCTGAGGCAAGGGCCAGGGTTAGGATGAATGTCTCCAGATAAGGCTAGGACATTACAGGAGATAAGTTTTAGTCTGTAAGGTTTGTGTAGTAGGTATTTGTCTGGGGTTAGCAGAAGTTTAAGAGAGAGAGTTTTAGCTGAGGTAGAGAATAGTTTGGGATGAAAAAGGTGCAGTAGGTTGGATGGAATAAGGGAGGAGGATATGGAGTGAAAGTGAGAGAGTTGGAAAGATTGTAGTTGGGTGTTAGGGATAGTTTAAGTAGGAGGGAGGAATGGAGGAGCTTTATGAGAGTAAGAAGTATCAAGATACAGAGGTATTAGTAAGATGAGAAGGGAGCTGAGGAGTTGGATAGTTAAGGGGAGTTGGTTGGGCATGTTAGGATAGGGTAGGGTAAAGTACAGTGAAGAGAAAAATAATGTGGTATGCTAGTTAAGAAGGGAAGGTCTAGAAGTGAATGGAGAGTTGGATATTGTAGACAAGGACAATGGAAGAATGAGCGTATAGAGATATAGGAGTTGGAGTGGGAGTAGTAGTAGTGGGAGGGGAAAAAGAG
Source organism: Protopterus annectens (assembly GCF_019279795.1). NCBI lineage: Eukaryota > Metazoa > Chordata > Ceratodontiformes > Protopteridae > Protopterus > Protopterus annectens. Next base: position 186,928,078 of record NC_056728.1, on the reverse strand, counting down.
GAGGGAGTATTCTTTGATGAGAGAATAAGGGGGAGGGGTAATAGGAAGAGCACCATGATTGGATAGTAGCTTTGGTAGGTGGTGTTTGTTAGGTATAAATGTAGAGGTGCTGGGGGGCGGGTGGTAATTGGGGGCAGGGTAGGGGAGCTGAGTTAGCCCACAGGGTGACTGGAGAGGGTTCAGACAGGTAAGTGAGCCAGTCAGCAAAAAACCTAACTGTGAGCAATTGACTACTGAGTTCCTTAGTTGAGACAGGGTAGGTCAAGGGGGATAGGTAATATTGGTTGTGAAGGTAAGGGGTAGCAAAGCAAAGTAAGCAGAAAGTAGCAGGTAGAGATAGGGCAGAAAGACAGTTCACAAGCCTAGGACAGAACGTTAAAATACTTTGGAGATCAGGGAAGAATGGAAGAGTTAGGTACTATCCTGGTTTAGAATGCCATCTAGTGGTCAGATAGAGTTATAGCAACAGAGGCAAGTAAGCAGTGAGATATATCAATGTTTGGGAAGGCTCCTAAGGATAGTTTCAGGAGACAGCACAGAAGTGATAAACATCTAAGTGCTAGGGGATAGAGAGGGGAGAATGGCTGCTGAGTACATACACTAGATATTAAGCAAGTGTTTAAATATTACCACTTTCAACACATACTTTCTTGCCTCCTAGTGAACAGGGTTCATTAAGCAGGACGGCAAGCCTTTATGCTATAGAAGAGTTGAATGGATTTGTTTTGCAGGGAGTCCTTTCACCAGGTAGGTCTGTTCAAGGTATTAGTGTAAGATAGAAGGTTCAAACCTAGGAACAGTGGGGACAAGGATAAAAACAAATAGTGAATGGGGTAAGAAAGAGATATTCAGGATAGGGTAATGCAGACAAGCATGCGGTTCAAACAAGCTAACAGGTATTAAAATACAGTAGTGGTAGTACACAGTGCATTTGAGTTCATACAAACAGTTGAAAAATATTCATAGCAATAGGTACAAAGCAAAGCATACCAACATCTATTCAAGCAAACATTTGAAAACGTTCATTGTAAAGTTAGCAGATGGAGTGCAGGGCATCTCAGCAAATATTCAAGCTAGCAATAGGTACAGAGTAGTCATACAAATAGAGAAAGGTCTAAGCAGTGTGCGATAGTCAAGCTAGGTAATACTTAATAAATAGAACCAAAAGGAACTAGGTTCTGAGTGGTGAGAGCACTAAGCTAAGGTAGTTAATTATAAGCGAAGCTAGTGAGAAATATATATGTGCAGTCTTTGCTTAAGCAACTTACCAAGCTAGCATGTAAGCAGGACAGTTGTATGCCATGTGCCCAAGATAGTGAAAAACTAACATATATTAGGTTAAGTGGGGAGGCTATGTTCTTTTGGTGTCTTAACAGTGCTGTATTACAGTTTAGCAGATACGACTATGTTTTTGAGCATACACAGTTCGTAGTACTAGCCCAAGCACTGATTTCAGGCAGACATGGAAGCTGGGACCCGATAAGCCCTGTGGCCAAAGAAAACATAAGCCGTTTCGCTAATAGCTGAGGAGCCGTAGCATTAGTTCTGTTGCCCACGAACAGACAACTTTGCAGCATTCCTGCATATGTGGTCAAAAAACGCTATTGTCTAGCATTCACTAGATAGATTAGAGCTATAGAATAGCTTACCTTGATTGGAGAACAGCAGATTAAATCGCTCTCAGACTAAGACAACTTTGTAGCGCTCCTTCACCTTTGTGTAAAACACACTGTTGTCTAGCGTTCGTTAGATAGAGCAGAGCAATAAACAGCTTTCCTTGTTGGAAAGCAAGAGTAGTACACAGTGTTTCAATAGTTACTGTACTGCACTGGGTAGCTTTGTTAATTAGATAGCAACATTTGAACACACTAATTTTCAGTTAAATGTACGAGTGGGGGTTGATGGATTGGAATTGTTTGGGAAAAGATGGTGTTTTATAGAGGGCAAAGCACGAGTCAAACGCAAGTATTTGGGACTACTTTGGAGTGCTCCTTCACCTTTGGGTAAAACACGCTGTTGTCTAGCATTTGCTAGATAGAGCAGAGCAATAAACAGCTTTCCTTGTTGGAAAGCAAGAGTAGTACACAGTGTTTCAATAGTTGCTGTACTACACTGGGTAGCTTTGTTAATTAGATAGCAACATTTGAACACACTATTTGCTTAGTTAATGTACAAGAGCGGGTTAATAGATTAGAATTGTTTGGGAAGACGCAAAGTATTATAGAGGGCAAACCACGAGACAGACGCAAGTACTTGGGAAATACAAAAAGTAGTATAGAGGGTAAAAGCATGAGTCAAAACGCACATAACCTGGTAAGGTTGGTACAGCAAAACTACATGGTTAACACGGGTAAGACCATAATAACAGGCTTGTTCAGTTACAGAAGTCTACAGCACTGTTTAAAACAAGAACCGAGCTGTCCTAACCTTCTATAAGGCAGTAATATACAACTGGTAGACCCGAGCTCATACACACAGGTGCGAGGTAGGCTACTACAACGCCACGTGGTATGCCCAGCAATTTGTGCAAATGTCCCTTATAAAAACATGAAACAGAATACAATATGGCTATTACACCGTGAGCAGCATATCATTTACGTTCTAATAACCAAAAACAAGGCAAAAGCCATACAGATTGTCCAGGTAATAAAGTTATGCAGTTATATCACACAGCAACTTACAGTGTTGGAGACACTGGGGCCAGATACACACAGCAGCCGAGGGATCAGATCCTAATAGTAAAGATGGCGGCTCGCCAGATAGAAGGGTTTTATAGGAGTAGAAAGGATGTGAGGTGGGAGGGGAAAGGAGAGGTGTGCAATAAGACCAGGAGGGGCTATTAAGTTACATTAGCACATATTATCATGCGGTACTATATAAGGGGGGGGGGCCAAGTTGGTGCAAACGGGTTGAAGTGGAGGTGAGGTACTAAGTTAGGAGGGAGTAGAGAAAGGAGCAGGTACAGGCAGAGGTTAGAGTAGATAATATGGGTAAAGGCAGAAGTTATGTTATGGGGCAGATAGATTAAGGGGCTTAAAGCCAAGCTCAGACGGGTAAGTGAGCCAGTCAGCAAAAAACCTAACGGTAAGCAGTTGACTACTGAGTTCCTTAGTTGAGACAGGGTAGGTCAAGGGGGATAGGTAATATTGGTTGTGAAGGTAAGGGGTAGCAAAGCAAAGTAAGCAGAAAGTAGCAGGTAGAGAGAGGGCAGAAAGACAGTTCACAAGCCTAGGACAGAACGTTAAAATACTTTGGAGATCAGGGAAGAATGGAAGAGTTAGGTACTATCCTGATTTAGAATGCCATCTAGTGGTCAGATAGAGTTATAGCAACAGAGGCAAGTGAGCAGTGAGATATATCAACGTTTGGGAAGGCTCCTAAGGATAGTTTCAGGAGACAGCACAGAAGTGATAAACATCTAAGTGCTAGGGGATAGAGAGGGGAGAATGGCTGCTGGGTATCCTGGCTAAGGTAGCATATAGTACATACACTAGATATTAAACAAGTGTTTAAATATTACCACTTTTAACACACACTTTCTTGCCTCCTAGTGAACAGGGTTCATTAAGCAGGACGGCAAGTCTTTATGCTATAGAAGAGTTGAATGGATTTGGTTTGCAGGGAGTCCTTTCATCAGGTAGGTCTGTTCAAGGTATTAGTGTAGGATAGAAGGTTCAAACAGTGTTGGAGACACTGGGGCCAGATACACACAGCAGCCGAGGGATCAGATCGTAATAGTAAAGATTCCCTGCAGCCTATTGTCATAAATACTGAGAGAGCAAATTGATGTACCTAAGAACATGTTTCTTTTTTAGCTGTGATACAGAATCAGAATTGCCTAGACATAGTAAGGCCTTGCTGAGTTTAATTCTGGTAGCTGCTAAAAAAGCGATAACTAGAAAGTTAAAATCCAAAGTCTAAACCAACCGTCCTAGAAGTATTGACTATAGTAATATAGATAGAAGAACTGGAAGTGGGATCTTTAGAAAAGGGTAGGAGCAAATTGCATGGAAAAAATGGGAATTGTGGGAACAATACCTGCGGAATAATGCTTTGGAAGAGGAATGAGGTTTAAGCGAAGTCAGGAATTGAATGAGCTATATAACATTCAATTGACAATGTTCTGGTTAGCAGTATGGTTTGTTTTCATGTATAATGCCTATGTTGTGAATAATTCAATAAAGATGTTCCTTAGAAAAACACATTTCTAAGTTGATTTCTAACTGTATTGACTTCTGCTACAAGGGTAATGGAAAGAAAGTTCCATTCCATAGTAAATCTCATTTCACCAGAGCTGCTGCTACTCCTTCAGATGTGTTTCTACCAGGGAAGTTTTAGCGGCTGCTATTTGGTCCTCAGTCCACACTTTTAATAAATACTATAATTTACCCATTTTTCCAAATCAAGGACTGGATTTGCTGTATGTCGTCCTGCATGGCATTCTAACCTCTGCCTAGATCTAGCTTTATACCAGCCTCACACTTTTTCTCAGTTTTGGGAATCCTCCCTTACAGTTACTACTGCAATAGTGAAACACTGAGAACATAGTACAGTTGTGTCTGCTTACCATAAATTTAGATGTTCAGGTGTCTTCACTATTGCTGTATGTTGGAATTTCTTCAGACTTTGTTCAAGAGCATTGTCTGGCTAGCTGACTTGATCAGTGCAACACAGGCAACAAACGACTGAGGTAATCAAACCTTGGACCACAGGAAGCAGTTCATTAACAGCTAAAGGTATAATGCATTTTAGTATTTAATAGGCCATAACAGCAGATGAATTTGCAGCCATGAAATATTACACATTCTCATTAAAGCCCTAAAAAGAAATTATAGCTTGCATTATCCATACTGGTTTCTAATCATTTTTTGTGTTTGTTAAATTAACCAGATGGAAAGTCTTGGTAGTCAATTAAATCTTTTGAATAATTGAATCTTTTAGTGTCTAATTACTGTAGTATGTAAGGAAGATGTGTAACAGATGTGGAGAGTTCAGTTTTGCTTGGCAGAGCTCCCTGTTGTGTATAGCAAAGCAAAAAAAAAAAAAAAGTCAATGGAAACATTGTTGCAACACGGTAAGATATTATGTGTTACAGATGAGACACTGCTATTCGTATTGCTGGCCTTTGGAATTTTAAGTATGGCTTTATTTTTCTGTTGCAACATTTTATTGGCTGCATATTATTCTGCTTTGGATACTGAAGGTCAAAGGGTACCTGAAATACTATAGTAATATCTGAAAGTACTGCAGTATCTGTTCCTGAAGGTAACACTGGATACTGTCCACTGTAGTATGAGTACTTATCTGTATCCTTTGGAACTAGAATTTTAACTCCTTAGACTGCCTGTTACCAGAAATTTCCTAAATGACTGCAGTGCATATCTTTCATTTCTTTTCTCACTTTCCATTTTAGGCACAATATAATAAACATGAAGATTAACATTGGTAAATTTATTTTGATCGAGTCTTGGTATATATGTTTATGCGCACCACTGAGTAAGAGATTATTAGGTTTAATTTAACCAATTTCTTTAGGAAATCAGAAATTACATCTTTCTGTACATATGAGCAGCATATTGAAAATTCTCCTGCCCATAGTCTTTTTTTGCATTAATCTGTGTAAAAAATGTGATGTGGTTTGGCGTCCTCAGCATGAGTGAAGTCACAACATTTTGTCTGTTTGGCACTGACCTAAACTTAGGCTTTGACTACACTCCCTGACCTTTAATGCCCTGTGTGACACCCGTGCACTGGCCTGTAATTAAGGACCCTCAAGCCTCACCACTAGCACCGGTGAGGGGCGTTCACATTGGGTGGATAACAAGTACACATACAGTAAAGTAAAATTTCCCTTAAGAGCACACAATGATCACACTCAGTCTGGGGCTGGTTCTCTATTTCTCTCCAGATCCCTAATAAGACTCCCCACTGGCACAGCTATAGGGTCCAGGTCTCAGTCTAGTGGTCAAGCTGAAAACTCCAGCACCCTCTCTGTCCAACCAGTGTTTCGTGTCCCTGCCCAAGTAGCTGACACATACACTTTGAGATATGAGTTATATACAAACACACACACACTCCTGGGGAAGGCTGGCAGAGGTTCTCCAGCTATGTCCCCTTCTCTCCAGACTATAAGGTAGAAATCACTACCACCAACCACTATTTATCAGCTACTAATAAGGCCCTTCCCAAAGGGTGTCCAATTTTATTGTGCAATATTATTATTATTATATAATTAGTAAGTGTGATGAACAGCAAGGCTATTGGAGTGGCCACAATTGAAAGGTTTAAAAATATTTAATAAATAACACAAGACAATACTTATTACTTCCAACACAATGACATTACAGAGTTCAGGAATCACAGAAAAATGCTTTAAAACAATACTGTCTGATAGTCTGACATAAATATAGAAAACAGCTAGACTAATCTGGCTATATTCTATCTATCTCTAAGAGAAATAGTAAGTTCTAAATACTACTTACATACAGAGCAAACAAGTGCTGGTGAGCGGAATGTTTTCAGATCCAAGACAAGATACAAAATGCTATTCTTTCTTTCTGTCCTTAAATTGATAATACACAGTAGTGCTGAGTCATTTCAGATTACATCATTCTTGACACTTCCCTGATTTAGTTTCCCAGGCTTACAGAACTTAGAATTTTAACATTTCTTTCCTGTAATTTGCACCTGCAGGAAGCCACAGCAGTAAGACATTTTACATGTTAAAACCTGGTAATTATCTCCAGTCTTAAAACAGTAGAAAGAATTTCCAGTCTAGACATCCTGTCTCCGAGCTTGAGATCACAGTCATACGATGCTTCACTTATCTTTCTTCCAGCAGTGTGCACTGTGGTTACATTTTTTAAGTTCAGAACATACACAATTTTCTTTACATTTGTGAAATTAGCCTGTGGATCATATTCATTTTTTACAATGGCATAGAATTATTTACAAAATTCTATCTGGCTAGGCTGGCAGCCTTCACACCCTGTGCTTTACCTTCAGTTTTAACGGCACCAGACTTCCCTGTTATTTGGAGTACTTAATGCTCTATTTTGTTGTCATTCTGACATGTTATCCTCATTGATTTTAACATTGCTTATCCATTCTAGACATATTTGTGAGAAGTTACAATGTTTCTCTTTAAAAGTAGCCGCCTTAATCTCCTCCCTTATGCCATGGCTTGTCTGCTTTTGAGGTTCCTGCTCATTTTGTTAGTGTACTGTTGACTAGTGCTTTTGGTAGCTGAGATTTATTGTGCTCTTCTATATTTTTACTGTTTACTGTGGTATTTGCCCATTGGCAGGGTATTGGTGTTACTTCTGGGCAGTGTTTATTGTTGAGAGAATTTTTGTAGTTGGCTGCTACATTATAGGAAAAGATGCTGTTTCCAAGAAATGTGAAGTTTGTTGACAAACTCCTACCACAAAATAGGAATGCAAAATGTGAGAAATGCTGATTTCAGGCTGAGATATTCACAGAAGTGTTTTTTTTAAGATTACTATTGGAGTTTTGTCTAGAGGGGGTGCCACAGAGTAGTCTGTCTCCCAGGGTTAAGTGTCTCAAACTGCAAATTCTATAGCTAAATCTTGGGGCAGATCCTGTCCCTCTCTATACATATATGTATATATTATAAAAACTGTGATGATGGCACTGGAGATAGTGCCCCTCCTCCTCCTCAAAAAGCTTCTCACATGGAAGACAGGAAACCTGTGAATAAAGAACTAGCTAAATTGGGGGTTATGGGTAATGGAAGTCCTTGAGAGTGGAATTCTCAAGAAGAGGGGAGTATCTTGCCTGCTCTGAGTTGGATCTTCTCAGGCAATCTGTCTTGCCCCCCTTCTGTCAAGTCTTTCCACTGCATTTTTTCCTACATGTCCATCTTTGTTTAGATGTAGACTTCATGAATTTTTTTAAAGGTCTTGCTGCAGGCTGAGTTATATTTGAAAACTGTTCTGTCGAAATTGCGTTAATGTGATGGTCTGTGGAGTTTGGTTTTTTCATTAAATAACATTTTGAAGAGGACATACGGTTTTTCCAGTTTTCTTTGGCTTGCAGCACTTTATCGTTGTTTATTGGTAACATTTGAGTGCTTCCAGTGGTCTTCGTTGAGTTATATTTGAGCCCTCAGCCTGTTCTCCTTTCATTTTAGGCAGGATAGAGATAGTGTCACTCTTCATCCTCGCGTATAGCATTCTCATTGGCTACTGTTCTTGCAGCAGTTCCTTTTAGGTGACCTAACTCTATGCTGACATGGCTTGCTCCTAACCTGTGATTGCTCACAACCTGTAAATTTTTCTATCTACACCAGTGGATTTGGCAGTGAAGCATCTGGCTTCAGGGCCAGTGTCAAGACCCAGAATCAGAACTGTCCTTTTCTGCACTATAGATGAGGTTGTTTTTTTTTTGGCCTTATAACTCTCTAGCATGAGAGCATGGGTTTGATTGTTGTCACGAAATGGCATTCACCATCAAGACTTTCTTGTCATAGGCTCCTAAACTTGGCAACAACCTTTTCTGATGCCTAAATCACACTACAAGTTTTTGTGCTCTGGAGTTATCAGAAAATAACACAACCTTTCTAAACCTATGCATTTTATTCAAATACTCCTTTGTTTTCCCTTTAGCACTCTGCAGTTCCTCTTTCTCTTGTTCTGTGAATCCCCTTCCTCTGCAGTACTTTAACCTTTATCTTTTTCTGTTCTATTACTGCCATATTTTTAAATACCATTTTCATTTTGCCCCACTCCCTAACCATCCTTTCTGAAGAAGTGTGTTTTTGAGGCTTGTTGCCATTATCTTGCCAGCAGCAGTGAGCCAGAAGCTTCCTCTGCCGCCTCATTCCTAGGTAGATCCTCATCAAGGGAGCTTGTCAAGAAGAAACCTGTAGATTCCCCACAAGGTTTTCCCCAACCAAATGCTAATGAAGAAGGAGAGGTTGATTTTCCAGTTTCATCCTCTGATGACCTCAAGTTCAGGAAGATCTTGCAAAGTGTACAGGATAAAGGGAGGGTGTCTAGTTACTTCCTCCATAACCTCCTGCATTACCTTATCAGAAGAATTTCAGGTCACTCTCCTCTTTTTCCATGTGGTATCCCCTTTGGACAAAGTGATTGTTGTCACACAGGAAACGTGGAATGTTGTTCTACCCATGCATAGGAAACTGCGTAAGATCCATTAGACTCTCAAAGAACTTGGAAATATTGGGTGAAGAATCCAGCAGCAAACTTGGTAGTCACTGTTGCAACCTTAAACAGGCTGCAACCTCACAGGGCCCTGCATTCTACCCTACAACGAAAGAATTAAGGGCTGTGGAATACCATTGCTTTGAGAATGCTTTGCTATGAAGCACACATGCTGACATTCTAGTCTGCCATTGTAGATAAGATGTCTCTGTTACTGCTAAAGGTGTCAGATGCAGAGCCTAACAAGCTTGCTCGTTCAGGCATCTACACTTCCTGACCTTCAAAAGCATGAAGATGTGCATATCACTTACCTGCTGCTCCTAGGTGCACAGATGCATAGAGTAAACAAATTGATGCACTAGACAATACTGTGGAATGCTATTTTTAATGAAAGATTTTAATAAATAATTAAACACTGTACACTAAAAACAAAAGAATACATCAAAAACTGTGGCTCTTGAACTTCTAACTCACTTTAGTGCTTTTGTCTTAAGTATACAGGACTTCATCAGAATGCCAACCACTCTCAATTAAAACCTTTTATATACACCTTGGACATCATTTGACACATTAATTAAAACAAATTAAGTTAATTTAAAAAGACATTTCAGAAAGAAATTGTAAAACTAACACAATTTTTGTCTGTATTGTGACGCTCCTGCCCTGGCCCAGTAATCAAGGAGACTCAATCATCACCACTAACACCAGTGAGGGACTTGCACATTGGGAAAATGATAGGTACACACAGTGAAGTACAGTTTCCTTTAAGAGCACACTGAGATCATGGTCAGTCTGGGGCTGGTTTCTCCCTTTCTCTCCAGATCCCCATTAAGACTTCCCACCGGCACAGCTGTAGAGTGGAGTCCTTAGCCAGGGTTCAAAGCCAAGTCCTCCCAGCACTCTCTCTGTCCAACCAGTGCTTCGTGTCCCTGCCCATGTAGCTGACACACACACACACACACACACACACACACACACACACACACACACACACACACACACTTTGAGATTTGATTTATACACAGACACACACCTGGAGAAGGCTGGCACAAGTTTACTAGCTATGCCCCCTTCTGCCCAGACCATAAGGTAGTTAGCACTGCCACCAGAACCCCTACTTATCAGCACCTATAAGGCCCTTCCCAAAGGGTGGCCAATTCCACTGCGTAATGTTACTGTTATCCAAATGGTAAGTGTGACTAAGACTTAAAGGTTATTTAGCTTGTACAGTATCGCCAAATACAGGCAAGTACTCTAAGAGCTTAAATATATGTAAACGGTTTAAAATATTTAATAATAAATAAAAGCACAGGACAATACTTATTAAATCAACACAGTGACAGCAGAGTTCACAGTCATAGGAAATACTTTAAAATAACATAGTAGGACAGTCTCACATAAATATAGAAAACATTACACTAATCTTGCTATATTTCTATCCCTAAGAGAAACCGTGTTCTAAATAACTTACTTACAGAGCAAGGCAAAGTGCTGGTGAGTTGTTAACAGGCCCAGAACAAAGTACAAAATGCACTCTTTCCCTCTGAGATAGTTGTTAAGTTAATAATGCACATTACCGCTGTGTTAGCTAGATGACATCACTTGTGACACTTGCATCTAGTTCCCAGTATAAACAAATACCAGCATAATTTAACATGTCTCTCTGAAAAATGCTTCTCTCGTAGAAGCTGGCATTTCTCTCTCAGAAGCTTGCCAGAAACTGGAAGTCGTAAAACAATTACCTTGGAAACCTGTAATTAACTTTGTTTGAAACAGTAGAAAGAATTTCCAGCTGCAGACATTCTGTCTCTAGTTCTGGTAAGCACGCTCATAAAATACTTTGTCAGCTTATTAGAGTTTTGCAGGTTAAGTCTGTATATTCCAACTTTTACTATGAAACCATACATTTGCACCGTCATATAATTTATACACATTTCTGCTCTTTTCCAGCAGGTGGATACAGTCTTGAAGCTCAGTACAGAATATATAGTTTTCTTACATTTTTAAGGCAACCATACAAATCGTATTAATATTCACAAATGACATAGAATTAACAAAATTCTATATAGCTGGGTTGACAGTGTCACATTTCTGTATAAATCATGTTAATATTTTGAAGTGACATAATTATTTACAAATTTCCATCTAGCTGGGCTGTTACCATCTTGGTTTATCACATGTATGTATAAAGAATAAACTGCACAAATCAGGTAGAGGAATTTAAAAAAAAAAATTGGGTTAAAAAAATGTAACCACACTATTTGAATATTCACACCAAAAGTACAGGGAATCAAAAAACATGTACAAATATCAAGATATAAATGTGGGACTGTAAATAGCCAACATAGCTTTTAATTTCAACACACTGCTAATGGATATCATATCATTCAAGCTCGGAAAGACCGAGGCATTGCATTTGATCTGCCACCTTAATTCCTTCTATTGAAAAATAAATTAGTAGGGCCATCCCCCAGTCCCAACACCACATGATCTATAACAATGTATTTAAAATAATTCAGGGGGTTATCTTTAATATGTTTATATAAAGCATTTCCTTCATTGGACCTTTGAATATCAAGCTGATGCTGGTAAATCATATTTTTAGGGCCCTTATGGTCTTTCCTATATAAAACCATTGGCACATTTGACACTTGGCCAAATAAATGATGCCTTTCCTATCACAGTAATATCTGCAGGTATGTTTTATAGTACCAAAGCTCTCTAAATAAATGTTAGATGCCTCATGAACAAATCTACATTGAGTGCAATGCCCACATTTTACCATTTTTCCCTTCTTTCTTACTCATGAAGGGGGCTTCCAAAAAGTTTTAAAACCGGTATCCTTTTTGTATACTACCATCGAATTTTCTCCAGCTTTGCTCAAATACTGCTGTTTTACCCCAAACAAACACTATTTTTTTATGAATTATATTGCAGATCTCCCCAAAATGGAGATTATAGGGTAAAACGAAGGATCTCCGAAAATGTGCCTGCTTATTTGGTCCACCTGCAACTCCACCTGGGAAGGTACCACCACTCACTTCACTCACTTCTAATAGTGGAGAAAAATGTCCGTTTCCTTTCTGCCTGTACTTCCTGAAATTTGGAATTTATTTGCCCCAGTATTTACTAATCTGGTTTTGGCCCATTGGGAAAACACTCAGGTATTCCAATCTGAATATAAGGACTGTTGGTGTTTATACGGATTCTATGAAAATAAAAGTAAAATGAATTTCTAATCACAGCTGTGACATGGTGGTCAGAGGAAAGGTAAATATCTTCAGAAGGACCTAAATCTCTGAGACTGTCAGTTTTGAGATGGGTGTTGTCAACATGGTTTGAGGAGTGGTTCATAGGTAGGTACTAGGCTATTGGCCCTAGGACCTATACAAGCCCAGCCAAAAAGGTACCCTGGCTTTTGCCACCCAAGAAAATTATTTTCTTGTGCTACTGTCGAGCAGAGCCACAGAAGTGATCCCCAGGGTGAATTTCCTATTTCCCATCCAATCATCAAGATTTTTCTTGAAGAATGCTAATGAGGAGCTTTGTTTGATATAGATAGGTAGTTTATTCCAGAGTATGGGAAGTCTCTGGGACAGGAATCTATCCCTCCGGCATGTTCTGTTTATTGTGGTGACAAGGTTTAGGTCCCTTGAGCCTGTAGCTTGGAGAGATTGGGATTTCTTTAAGTGGAGCATGTCCAACAGCTTTGGGTTTGACATAGCTTTGTATGTTAGGCAGAGATCGCCTCTGAGTAGGCGATATGTGACTGAGTAAAGCTGGAGTTTTTTGAGACTGTCTGCATAGGGCATCTGTTTGAGGCTGGTAATCCTCTTTGTGAGTATTTCTGCGCCCTTTCCAGTTGTTGTAGATGTCTTGTGAGGTACATACCAAAAGGGGCGTTGTACTCTATAATGGGTCTAATGAGTGATGAGTAGTGGAGAACAATGACCTCTTTTTCTGGATGAGAAACCTTCTGTGATGAGGTGTGCCACGTAGAAGGATTTCCTGACTACTGTGGCAATGTGATTATCAAAGGAGAGACTACTGTCCACCTGTGTTCCAAGGTCTCTTATCACACTTTCAGTGTTAAGTATACTACCGCCTATGTTGTAGTTCATGGGTACAGAGTTTTTACCAAAGGGGATGACAATGCACTTTTTGGCATTGAACTTGAGGCCATGGCTTTGACACCAGGCATCTGTCTCATTGAGGCCCTTTTTATAGGATGTCCACATCATTAGGAGTTTCGATTATGGCTCCTAGTTTGCAGTCATCTGCGAACTTCGTTAGCCAAAGACCTTCTGTGTTAGCCTGTACTTCAGAGAAGTAGATACCAAATAGGAAAGGACCCAGGACTGAACCCTGTGGTACTCCACTTGGCACTGGTCTGAAGTCGGATTTGGAGTCTGCTACTTTCACAGTGTGGGTTCTGTCAGTGAGCCAGTTGGCAACCCATCTTGTGACATAGGGATTTATACCTAGTTTGGTGAGTTTGTCTATAATTCCAGAGTGGGGGATGGTGTCGAAAGCCTTGGCAAGATCTAGATAGTCTGTGTGAACCACCTTACCCTCGTCTACGGCTTTGGTGACTGCTTCAAAGAAGTCTATCAGATTTAGGAGACATGATCTACCTTTTACAAACCCGAACTGGGTGGCGTCCAGAGTTTGGAGATTACCAATGTCTTTGATTATAAGTTCCATGATGATACGTTCTATAGCCTTGCAGACCAGGCTCGTCAGGCTGAGTGGTAGTTCCCGGGGTCCGTGGTGGCTCCCCCCCTGTTTAGTGGGATAACCGTCGCTGTGCGCCATTCAGCGGGCACAAAGCCTGAGGTGAGGCTATGGTTGAACATGGTACTTAGGTGGGGTGCCAGGTCGTTCTGTAGTTCGTGTAGAACACAGCCTGGGATGTTGTCTGGTCCCATGGATGCTGTGTTCTTGGCTTTGGAGAATGTGGTTTTTACCTGTGCAGCCGTGATTACAGGAACTTTGCATACTTCCGTTATAGAGATGGGCCCTTTAGGGGGTGAGAGGGGGCTGAAGTTAGCACTGAACCTATCTGCCAGGATGTTGGCAATATCAGTTGGGTCTGCATATTTAGTGCCATTGTGCTGTAACTCAGAGCAGATCTGAGTGTTGCCAATGAGATTCTTAACATAGCTGTAGAATGCTTTGTGGTTGTCTTTAGAATCAGTGACAATTTTGTTTTTGTAACTAGCTTTGGAGGATTTTATCAGGGATCGCAGCTTCTTACTGAGGCTGACCAGGGAGCTCCTCACACTCATGGGATTTTACTCTCTTTTGCAACAGTTTCTTCCTTCTGTTGTACAGTTTGATTATGGTAGGGGACCACCAGATTGGCTTCCCTTTTTTTGGAGGATAGCATCTTGGTTCTGTTTGGGGTAGCACGATCCATGCACTCGTGTAAGTGCTTATAAAGTGCAATTGTGTAGGATTTAGTAGTTGTAACTGTATTGTCCATCTGCATGGGTGTCATGAAGTTCACCACTTCTGTCTTAAGAAGCATGAAGTTGGCTTTGGAGAAATTATTTACTGTGGTTTCCTTAATGGGAGGTGGGGGCAGAATGTGGATATCTGGAGTGATTAACTTATTGTCGGATTGGACCAATGAGGTGTTGACTTCAGGTGTGGGACACCGGTCACTCATGTTGGTAATGACTAGATCTAGGATATTGTTGCCCCTGATGGGGGGTGTGGATAAGTTGATCCAGGGCATTGGAGTTTATGAATTCCAGAAAGTGTTGAGTGAAGAAGTTGGTACATGAGTAGTTTTCCCAGTTAATGGTGGGGTAGTTGAAATTGCCCATTATTAGGGTGTTTGGTTGAACTCTAATATTTTCCAGTACATCAAGAAAAGAGGAGTGGGAATCCTGGGGCATGGTGGGAGATCTGTAGCAAGCTAGAATTTGGATTGCAGTTTTGCCCAGAGTTGCACTTGGATAACTTCGGATGCATTATGCTGAGCAACTAGCCTGGAGGTGTGGATATCCTTAATGAATAAGGACACACCTCTCTGCCTTTGGTGTTCTGGTCCAGGTTATATGGCTGAAAAGTGTGGTATGAATTATAGCCTGGTAGTACAGGGGTGCTCTCGGGAGCCTTGAACCAGGTCTCAGTCACTGCACAGATATCGTTATTCTCCATTTTAAAGAGTGCCTCGAGTGTGTGCATTTTGAGATTTAGACTTCTAGCATTGAGTAGCATCTCCCTCAGTTTTTGCTTGCCCGTTCCTGTTATGTTGGTGAATTTGTCATTTGAACCTTGCCTAAAAAAGGCACTATACGGGCGGCAAGAGCCTTAGTCAGTGTCCGGAATCTCGGGGGTGACAGGTGCAGGCCATCTCTGGCAAAGCATCGTGGTGTGTCGACCATGTCATCCCAGGCAGACAGATACTGGATCCCTTTAGAATGACACCAGAAGCTTGGCCAATTGTTGAAGTCAATCATTTTGTCCTTGTACTACGGTATCATTCTGGGTGATGGCAGAATGCTACTCAGGGCTAGGGTCATACCTGCCTGGGCTACAAGATCGGAGAGCTCCTCCATGTCTCTTTTCATGTAGTCCAGGGAGGTACGTCTCAGGTCGTTAACACCAACATGGACAATGACAGAGTCATATTTGTACTTGTGGAGTCACCTGCGTGCGTGGGTTATGTGGTGGATCCTGGCACCAGACAGGCAGCTAACAGTAACCTTTTCCTTGTTTATCCTGGTGAGTGGGACATCAGTGTGCCTGACTATAGAGTCACCTATGACTAGTGTGTTGGGTACGTTGTTTTGCCTTATTGGCTGTTGTTGAGTGGCACACTGAGTCTGTGGGCTGTGTGTCATTTGGGTTATGTTGGGGGTTGGAGGTTGCTTGCATTTCTGCTTTGGAAGTCTCTGTTGCTTGAGCAGATGATTATTGAGAGCCTCCACGAATGTTTTTGTATTTGTATGTGTGGATTTTGGTGGTGTAGATTTAGTGAGACTATGTGATGAGTGTGGTGTGGTGCAAGTGTTTACCTTCTCCTCTTGACTGTCAAGTTCAGTCTTGGTTGAAGAGAGCTTTACCTCCAGTTTGGCTAGGTAAGTGCATCTCTCACAGGTTGTAGTGTTGGGTGGTAGGTGTAGAGGGTTGTCTGTGTACATGAGGCAATTTCTGCATTGCCCCAAGATGCCCAGATTCATCAGATAGACAGGAGAGAACACTGGGAGCTGACCCTTGGACATGCCTGAATAAAAAAACTATTTTCCTCTAGATAAGTGAGGAAAGTGAGTACAAGAGCTGTTTTTTTCTAAGCAAGTGAGGAAAGTAAGTAGCAAAACTGTTTTCCTCTAGGTAATGAGGAAGGTTGAGTGCTGTAGTAATTAGTAGCGTATTTAGTGCTTACAACTAGTTCTGAACAAGAGCTGATCAGGAATAAGCAAATTCAAGTGCTAAAACTAAGAATCTGTATCTAGACCAAACTAGTTACATGAAAGCGGGGAAACAAGTGCAAATGTGAGCTTTTAAATCAGAAAGTTGAGAGAGATGTAAAAACTGCACAAATGGCCAATAACTACAATTTCTGGGCCAGAACCACTCCTTATGTGGTAGATAGGTTACCTAGTACTTACCACTCCCACTGATAAGCTAGAAGGCTTCCCTCCAACACAGAAAGCTTGGGGGGGGGGGGCTCAGAAGCTTATATACAGTCCTGGATATAGCAAATCTGAATCTGGACTACACTAGTTACAGGAAAGGTAGGAAACAGGCTTAGATTTTTTTTTATGTACAGAAAAGTAGCTAAAACAGCAGTAAAACAATTCAAATGCAGTGCAAGCTAGCACACTTGAGTATGTAGCAATGTTAGACTAAACAGTTTAAAAAATGCAATTAAATTAAAAATGACTAAAAACAAGTGCAGAAGGAGTCTTATTAGGTAGAATGAGGTAAAGAGATGGGACTGGGGGGAGTGTCCCACATCAAATCTACAGTGGGGGCGGGCAACTGCAGAGATCTGAAAAAATATACAGTGAAGCAAAAATAACAGTGCACAACTCTGAAGTCAGCCAGCAATTATATAAAATTAGTCAAGCAATAATTAACAGTACACAACTCTGAAGTACCAGAAAAATATACTTAGCTCTGTATATCTCCAGATAGTTTGAAGAGCACTCTGTCAGGACACTGGAAGGCTCCAATGGGGTGCTTGTCCCATCAGCTCACTTAATTGGCTTGTATAAAGTTTTAAAAATAAATTTAGCAAAAAAAAAAAAAAAAAAAAAAAAAACTTCTACAAGGTGTCCTATCCTTCTTTCTGGGAGGGGATTAGTACCATTATTCTAGATCTAAGAGCCAAGGTGATATCTTCTGGACTTACCATTTGTCGTCTTCTTCTTCTTTCGGCTGCTCCCGTTAGGGGTCGCCACAGCAGAACAACTGTTTCCATTTCCTCCTGTCCTCTGCATCTTGCTCTGTCACACCAACCACCTGCATATCCTCTCTCACCACATCCATAAACCTTATATTAGGCCTTCCTCTTTTCCTGTTACCTGGCAGCTTCATCGTTAGCATCTTTTTCCCAATATACTCTGCATCCCTCCTCAGCACATGTCCAAACCAATGTAATCTTGCCTGTCTGGCTTTGTCTCCAAACCTTCCAACCTGGGCTGACCCTCTAATATACTTATTCCTAATCCTGTCCATCCTCGTCACACCTAGTACAAATCTTAACATCTTCAACTCTGCCATGTCAAGCTCTGACTCCTGCCTTTTTGTCAATGCCACTGTCTCCAACCCGTATAACATAGCTGGTCTCACTACCCTCTTGTAGACCTTCCCTTTCACTCTTACTGGTACTCGTCTGTCACAAATTACTCCTGACACTCTTCTCCACCCACTCCATCCTGCCTGTACTCTCTTCTTCACCTCTCTTCCACACTCACCATTACTCTGAACTGTTGATCCCAAGTACTTAATCTCATTCACCTGTGCCACCTCTACTCCCTGCATCCTCACCATTCCTCTATCCTTCCTCTCATTCACACACATATATTTTGTTTTAGCCCTGCTGACCTTCATTCCTCTTCTCTCTAGAGCATATCTCCTCCACCTCTCCAGGGTCTCCTCCACCTGTTCCCTACTCTCACTACAGATCACAATGTCATCTGCAAACATCATAGTCCACGGGGACTCCTGTCTGATCTCGTCTGTCAACCTGTCCATCACCATTGCAAATAAGAAAGGGCTCAGAGCTGATCCTTGATGTAATCCCACCTCCACCTTAAACACATCCGTCACACCCACCACAGACCTCACCGCTGTCACACTACCCTCGTACATATCTTGTACCACTCTTACATACTTCTCTGACACTCCCGACTTCCTCGTACAATACCACAACTCCTCTCTAGGCACCCTGTCATATTCTTTCTCTAAATCCACAAAGACACAATGCAACTCCTTCTGACCTTCTCTGTACTTCTCCATCAACACTCTGAGAGCAAACATCGCATCTGTAGTGCTCTTTCCTGGCATGAAACCATACTGCTGATCACTAATCATCACCTCCCTTCTTAACCTAGCTTCCACTACTCTTTCCCATAACTTCGTGCTGTGACTGATCAGTTTAATCCCTCTGTAGTTACTACAGCTCTGCACATCATTTTTATTCTTAAAAATCGGTACCAAAACACTTTTTCTCCATTCCTCAGGCATCCTCTCACTTTCCAAGATTTCATTAAACAATCTAGTTAAAAACTCCACTGCCATTTCACCTAAACACCTCCATGCTTCCACAGGTATGTCATCTGGACCAGCAGCCTTTCCATTCTTCATCCTCTTCATAGCTATCCTTACTTCCTCCTTGCTAATCCACTGCACTTCATGATTCACTATCCGCACGTCATCCAACCTTCTCTCCCTCTCATTCTCTTCATTCATCAACCCCTCAAAGTACTCTTTCCATCTGCTCAACAAACTCTCCTCGCTTGAGAGTAAGTTTCCCTCATTATCCTTTATCACCCTTACCTGCTGCACATCTTTACTAGCTTGGTCCGTCTGTCTAGCCAATCGGTACAGGTCCTTTTCTCCCTCCTTAGTGTCCAACCTTTTATACAGCTCTTCATACGCCTTATCCTTGGCCTTCGCCACCTCCTCTCTCTTTGCCATGCACCTCATCTCCTTATACTCTTGTCTACTTTCTTCATCTCTTTGACAGTCCCACTTCTTCTTCGCCAACCTCTTTCTCTGTATACTCTCCTGTACTACTTCATTCCACCACCAGGTCTCCTTGTCCTCCTTCCTCTTTCCAGATGTCACACCAAGCACCCTTCTAGCCATCTCTCTTACTAGCTCTGCTGTAGTTACCCAGCTATTCGGTAACTCTTCACTGCCACCCAGTGCCTGTCTTAACTCTTCCCTGAACATCACCTCACAATTACCCTTTTTCAGTTTCCACCATTTGATCCTTGGTGCTGCCCTCACACTCATCCTCCTCTTCTTGATCACCAATGTCATCCTACAAACCACCATCCTATGCTGCCTAACTACACTTTCCCCTGCCACCACTTTACAGTCTCCAATCTCCTTCAGATTGGCCCTTCTACATAAGATATAATCCACCTGTGTGCATCTTCCTCCACTCTTGTATGTCACCCTATGCTCCTCCCTCTTGTTAAAATACGTATTCATCACAGCCATGTCCATCCTTTTCGCAAAATCCACTACCATCTGACCTTCTGCATTCCTTTGCTTAACACCATACCTACCCATCTCTTCCTCGTCCCCTCTGTTCCCTTCACCAACATGCCCATTGAAATCTGCTCCAATCACCAGTCTCTCACCCTTGGGTACAGTCATCACCACTTCATCCAACTCGCTCCAAAATTTTTCTTTCTCATCCATCGCACACCCAACTTGTGGAGCATATGCACTAACAACTTTCATTATTACACCATCAATTTCCAGCTTCATAAACATCACTCTATCCGACACTCTTTTCAACTCCAAAACACTCTTAGCATACTCTTCCTTCAGGATAATGCCTACGCCATTTCTCCTCCCATCCACACCATGATAAAACAATTTGAAACCGCCTCCGATACACATAGCCTTGCACCCCTTCCATCTGGTCTCTTGCACACACAATATACCAACCATCCTTCGGTTCATCATATCAGCTAGCTCCCTCCCTATACCAGTCATACTGCCAACATTCAAAGTTCCGACCCTGACTATCACAATCCTAGCCCTTACCTGCCTTCGGGCATGCCTTCCGCCTCTTCTCCTATCATTTGTCTGACATCTGGAAAAAAGCTAAAACAAATGTATGTAGACATTAAAGAAATATACTTTAAATAAAAAGTGTTGCAGGAGATTTTAACAATATTTTATCATTGGAAGAACAAGAATGCAAGTTCTGATAGGAAAGACCAAATGTCAAGGTTTAAATAATAGTGTAACATTTAAGGAAAGGAGCTTCAAAAAGTTTTGAAAAGTTCCTAGAGAGTGTTACATTATTTTAACATGGGTTTCATTCATGAGTATTGTGTGATGATTATTGTGCAATTTTTGCAGTGTTTTTCAATAGTAGCATTCAGTGACTGACTCTTGGTGTCTTATGGGCAAGTTTAATTCTTTCAAGCATGAAGTTAGCTTTGAAATTAATTGTTTTAAATATAGCAGCAGCCTTTGTCAGAAGTTTTGTGCAATAAAACAATTTTGAAATTATTTTGTTGTATTCCCTTCTCTAAACTACTTTGCTTGATGTTTACAAGCTTTTGTTATTGGAATGGCTTTGAGAACTTCTAGAAGTATGTCTGTTTTTTGGAATAAAGTATATGCAGTAATACAATGCACATAGTTGCCATTATACTGAGGATTATCTCATATACATACCATATGCATATAATATTCCTTGCAGCTTTTACTTAGTACATATACTATCACAGATACATGGCTGTGAAGGGTGTTTGGCAGAAACAATAATCTCAAGTGTGAGAAACATATATTTACAAAGATTATCAACTGTATTGATTTTCATAAAGTGAAATTGGAAATGGATGTAGGAGGTAATGGTCAGTAGATAATTTAGAATCTTATCTCAGTGATTTCATTTCAGGAGTGCTGGAGGACCCATCTCATGTTAATGAGGTCTTCCTTAGCTAATATCTGCTTTTTTGACCCCCCCCCCCTCAGGTTTAACCCCATTTTTGGCTGACGTATGTTGAGCTGCACACACTTTCTGGAGTATCAATGCTGTCTCTAGAGCAAGTTAGCTGTGGTGCCTCAGAAAAGTTAAAACAGTTATTTAAGAACTTGTCTGTTTATCTCTGTCTGAGTCAGTTTCATCAGTGTCTACAGTCCCTTCTTCCACTACCTGGTTTGAGAGGTTGAAGCACAGTGATATGGGCTTTATAAAGCTCCTGAAACTTTTCATTGTTAGTAGTTCTGAGGATAAGACTCATTGCTGCTTTAAGTTCAGATATCTCAGAACAGATAGAGAAATGTGTAGGCTGCATGATCTTTGTATTGTTTAAGGTGTCAGAATTGGTGGCAGTCCCTGACAGCTGCTGAGAATCTTTTATTGCCAGTTAAGGTTTTGTTTGCATTACCTGTCGACTGAGACTCCTTTCATTTTATTCTTACTGTAAGACCACCTGTTTGTTTGTTTATAATGAAGCATGGAACTGAATAATGGATTTACCTTTAACCGAATGGAATATTATAGATGATTTGGAAGAGGTCATGAAACCCTTAATGCAGCTCTGTAGCGATTGTATGCATAGTGGTGTTCATTGAAAGTTTCTTTAGAAGATGATCTGTTTTTTTAAAACTGCAGCATTCCACAATGTCTGTATGTTTCTATTGCAGAAAGAATCTTTGAAGACCATGAAAACTTGGTAGAAAACCTCGTTAACTGGACAAGAGATAGTCAAAACAAATTAATTTTTATAGAACGAATAGAGAAATATGCACTTTTCAAAAATCCACAGGTAATCAGGCATTTTTTTTCTTAAAAAAAAATATTTGCAGTACTAACAGTACTTGCAGTTAAGCTTGTTTAAAAATGGGTAACATGACTGTAGTGTACATGATCAGAACTTTGAAAAGTCATTTCTTTGTCAGGGTTCTGTGCAGTCTTTAGCTGTTGTGCAGCTAGGCAGGATTCAATATTATGGTTTGACTAACTTCAGAGGATCCATTGAAAACAGTGAAAACATGTTTTTCCCAGAGCAAGCAACTTTTGGCAGTAAATTATATGGAAACATTTTTAAAGCATTTTTAAAGTGTAACGCTTTATGGCACAATGCATTTCTTTCTTATTGCAGAATTACCTCCTGGGGAAAAAGGAAATTTCTGAAATGGCAGATAGAAACAAGGAAGCTCTTCTGGAGGTGAGGCCTTAAGCAGTTTTCATCTCTCTGTACATGTTTTGCCATGTCTGAATGTGATCTGCTTTGACATTCGTATGTATCTTGCTCACTTAAATTTGTCGAGGTGAAATTCTAACACCTTTTAATACAGGCAGATTAGATCAGGAGCAGGTAGTGTTGCAGGTTGCTCTGTAAAATACAGTGAATAATAGAAGCCTCATATGTGTCTTTAAAAAGCTGAAGTAACTGAATAATCCCCCTGTCCACCCCTTTTTAATATTTCACGTTCAAGACTATTACTTTAAATGCTTCAGTCTTTCTCACACAGTGCAACTGCTGTTTTATAGGTAAGCTAATTTATTTAGCCTTTGCCTATCCTCTGTGACCTTAAAATTCTTATCTCATCTGGGCCTATTCCTTCTTCCTAGTCCCTGATGTCCTAGAGTTCAGGACCAGGTTTCACCATTTCCTGGTTCTTCATGGTCTCAACACAGTTTTTCTTTGTTTTTTTATTTTCTTGCATTTTGTTCATTTGTTTTTGTTAACTATTCCAGTTCCCAAGCCATTAACCAAATTTGGGTCATGTGGAGCACAGGAGGGCTTTATCCTGTAGGAGACACCCCTTCCCCGCATTGTTCAGAAGGTCCAGTGCTTGCTATGTTGGACCCATTGTGAGTACCCTGCCTCATGCAACAGTGATTCCAGCTAGAGTGAATTCCCCAGCAAATCTCTAGTTAAAATCCCTTCTCTGTTAGAATTATAATGGCAGGAGACTGGTAGTATCCTCCCTTAAAATTGTCAAAAACTGATGACTCTTGTCCCTGTCTTCTTGATGCCTGGGGTCCTGATTATGCCTTTCTTGTTTGGGGTGCTGCCGGGGCCAAGAACTCTGTGCCATAAAGCTTGGTGGTAGTAGGCTGGATGAATAGTTAATTCAGAACTTGCCAAAAAGGAGTAGGCAATGTTTTGTGTCCTTTTCTGACATTCCTATTCTTTAAGAACTACATATGTACTTTTTCTTATTAATGATTTTTCTTATCTTTATTTAGTTATTTTTTGCCTGCAAAATGCACCTCCAAATTTGTTGCTCTGCTACCTGAAATAAGTCAGCCTGTTTGCCCCTTCCTCCTGAGCTAGTTGAATGCCCTATGGTCTGTTCTTCTGAGCATGGAATTGAACCCATTACCCCATGCCCACCCCCCACTAGAGGTGAGAGTTAGGTGTTATGAGTGTTCCAGTGTGCAAGTCATTCTGGTCCCCCTGCCTTTCCTTGCCTAGCTTGTATCCCTGCAATGACTCTTGACTATGCTAAGTGCAAGTCTCCATCTCATTGGGATGTTGTTTCCCATCTTTCCATAGCCGTTTTCTGATATTCCCCCAGTGTACCAGTATGACCCAGCAATACTGCAGAGCTAGTAACTTCCCTCCCCCAAGGATGTTGGGCCCGGCATCAACAACTTACTCCCTTCCTTGACCATTCTGGTTTCCAAACCATTAACCAAACTTGGTTCATGTGGGGCACAGGGAGCACTTTATCCTTCTGTGACATAGGGCCAGGCCATCTTCAGGTTATTTTTGTTGCCCTTCAGTGCTTCCTTCCTAAAATGTGATGATATGTTTAAGATACAAAAGCCTTAGAAGGTGTGCCCTAAGCAGTGACCTGCACAGGGGTAGACATGCCTTCTTGTTTCTGATGGAAATTCCCTGTACTACATTTTAATGCAGTCTCCATTATAATGCTGATAATTAAATTAGCTAGCTTTGGATGGGTCCAAGAGAGTTAACATAGATAATTTTAGACTTGATCTCCTGGACAGGAACTAGAACGGCAGTTTACAAGATTCAACTACGAATGGAAAGTAACTCCATATAACACTGAATTATAAAATAAAGCTTCTTTTATTCGAATACAGAGTAAGCGCTTTCACCATCAGGCTTCTTCAGACTACAACACTTACACAAATCATTAGCTTTATATATTAATGTAAATTAATTAAATCAACTGACGTCTGTGTTACCTATTAACTTTTAAAGTAACGGAACACAGAAAATATCTCAGTATATAACGAGCATATACAAATAGATCAAGCCTAATCTCATTCATCATAAAAAATACATAATAGTAACCCTAACTACATACATTTGCACAAAAACATTAATTGAATACAATCTTATATTTCTTTGTAATGTGACTACCATATATTGAGCGTATTCTAACTATGATAAAAAATCTAATATGCGTCCTAATACTCACACAAACAAAAACTAGTAGTATCTGTTAAAAATAACAATAACACAGGGAATAGCTTGATAGCAAACATAAACATACATAACGATCTAATTGCATTAATTAGTAAAATAACTAAATACTATCCCTGACTCCATACATTTACACGAAAGTTGTGATTGTAAATAATTGATTAACATTTGAGGAAGCAGGGTACAAAAACAATTCAGAAGGATGTACTCACATCAAGCCTAATTGCATCTAACAATAGAGTACTAACCCTAAGTGTATATATCACTAACTTCATATATACTAACTATCAAGCACTTTAACTATAAAAACCTTAAAACCTTATAAAAATAAGGACGCTATATAAATGGAACAGAAAGTTAACTGTTCTAAACTACCTATCACTACAAAGGTTATGTAACACTATACCTGTTTAGGTTTAGGGAGTCTTCTTTTCTTTAATATTGGCTTTAGATTCACTTTATCATTCAGTCCAGGATACTGATCAGCTCTACAACGTATAATCCAACGTAATTCACACTCTTGGGTGAAACTATCCATGTCTCCACCTCTAATATTTGGTCTTGTAGCTTGTATGACACGAAAACTAAAATTGTGTGTACTACCCATGCTATTACAATGCTTTGCCAATGCATTAGTGTCTGAACCTGTACGTATTTGATAGAGATGCTCTCTAATACGTTCTCTAAATTGTCTACAGGTTTTTCCAATGTAAAACACTGGACAGAGTTGGCATGTCGCAAGGTATATCACATTGGTACTGTGATAATTTGTTCTTGTACAAAAAGAAAACTCTGTACCTGTCACAGGATGTTTAAAAATAACATTCTTATCTATAAACTTACACTGGTTACAATGCTCACATGGAATAGTGTTGTAGACTTCAGTATTAGATCTAAAATCATTTACATTCAATGGATGATGACAAAGTAACTCTTAAGATTCCTTTTATTCTTATAAGAAAACGTGGTTCTATCACCTACTATGCTACTTATATCACTATCCAGGAGAAGTGTCTCCCATCGATTTTCAATAATGACTTTCAACTCATCAGTATCACTAGTGAAGTGTATTGGTATACTAACTTATTAAAATTAGGGCAATGACTCAAGCTTACATTATGGTCCCTCTCTGAAAAGTAGGGACGTGCTCTAGAAGACCTCAAATTATTTACTACTGAAGTAAGTCTATCAATATGCCTTTCACTATAGCACCCCTGAACTAGTCTACATCTGAGGCTAGATGTCTCATTCTTAAACCCTTCATCTGATGGGTTAAGTCTTGAAGCTCTCATAAGCTGCCCTTTCACAACATTGTCAAATACGTGTCTGGGATGCATGCTACCCCTATGCAATAATGTGTTCCTGTGGCATGCTTTCCTGTGGACTGATGTATTTAACATGCCATTTTGTAGTCTGGTGATATCAACATCCAGAAAGGAAATATGTATTCTAGAGAAACTGGATGTAAAACTAAGAAAATGTGTCAAATTGTTCATTTTTGTTACAAATTCTACTAATTGTAGGGGGTCCTATTGTAATGTTAGCAATTTAGGCTTGATGTGAGTACATCCTTCTGAATTGTTTTTGTACCCTGCTTCCTCAAATGTTAATCAATTGTTTACAATCACAACTTTCGTGTAAATGTATGGAGTCAGGGATAGTATTTAGTTATTTTACTAATTAATGCAATTAGATCGTTATGTATGTTTATGTTTGCTATCAAGCTATTCCCTGTGTTATTGTTATTTTTAACAGATACTACTAGTTTTTGTTTGTGTGAGTATTAGGACGCATATTAGATTTTTTATCATGGTTAGAATACGCTCAATATATGGTAGTCGCATTACAAAGAAATATAAGATTGTATTCAACTAATGTTTTTGTGCAAATGTATGTAGTTAGGGTTACTATTATGTATTTTTTATGATGAATGAGATTAGGCTTGATCTATTTGTATATGCTCGTTATGTACTGAGATATTTTCTGTGTTCCGTTACTTTAAAAGTTAATAGGTAACACAGACGTCAGTTGATTTAATTAATTTACATTAATATATAAAGCTAATGATTTGTGCAAGTGTTGTAGTCTGAAGAAGCCTGATGGTGAAAGCACCTACTCTGTATTCAAATAAAAGAAGCTTTATTTTATAATACAGTGTTATATGGAGTTGCTTTCCATTCGTAGTTGAATCTTGTAAACTGCCGTTCTAGTTCCAGTCCAGGAGATCAAGTTTATATTTTTTTGTTGTTTATTGACAGGAACGAGTCTCCCGTTGTGGCTTTTTACTTTTTATTGTTGCTGTGGCATAGATAATTTTAGGTTGACACAAAGCAAATGTATCTTAGAGAACAAAGAGAGAGGTTACTACTGGGATATAATAGAATTTATTATCACTAAGTACATTTTAATGTTCTGCTTGGAGGAAGGGAAATTCTAGATGAAGAAAAGTGGTACTAAAAATGTACTGATCTGATGATGTCATTTTCATTCGTTCCTCAACCTGTGGCACTCTGACCTGACCGTCAGATCTGACTCTGAAGCTTGAGCTCTTCCCCTACTCAGTGCCTCATTCCCCCAGATTACCTCAGATCTCTTTTGCTGCTCTACAGGAAGCATTGTAGTTGGATCACTCAAGCTCTGCTGAGAGTTTCTAGTACAGATTTTGTAGATAAGTTCTCTCCTATTACTTTTACTCGCCTTTCCCTATCTTCTGCTATATTTAAAAAAAAAAAAAAAGCTTTTGTTGGTTCATTCTTGCAGGACTTTCTCCTTTTCCTTTTTTTCTTTGATTGTGAGATGTCTGATAAACCCTTAGGGTTTAAAAAGTGCACTTCCTATGATTCCTTTATCTGATACCCCCAGGGAGTGTGTGTATTGTCTCAGCTTATCTCATCTAGAAACCCCATGTTCTGTCTGTGAGGGGTTTCACCCACGTGTTGGCTGACCACCGCAACAAACTTTTATTTTGAAGGGCTGGATTCCTTCCTCAGCCGCAGCCGTGGGTTCTTTTTCTTCAGTGGTTAAACTCCTGCCAAAAAGCCTAAGAACGTCTGGGAACATAGGAAACTTTCCCCAGACAAGTATGCCTCGACATCCAGCGAGCCTCCCAAAAAGGCACCAAGAGCATTGGAACCAACATCCTCTGATTCGAGTAAGTCTGCCGACACATCTCCTTGGACCTGAGCCCCTCTTCCTTCCTCAGGACCAACTCAGACTGCCTTGGGGTCTCCCTTGTGGGATAGATCCCCTAAAACATTCTCTAGACCACCTACCACATCTTCCATCAGGTCTTCCCATAGCCTTTCTGGATCTGAGGTGAATAGGCTTATGAGACAATTTCTTCAGACACAGATCCAGATTTGGGGGGGTTTACGAGCTCTGTCCCCCACCAGGTTCGCGAGTCGACTTTCTCCTTTCAGGATTGTTGCTCCTTGTCCAATCTGACCTTCTGCTTCAGAGTCTTCAGCTCCGAAGGTCCTCAGAGTAGAGGTGTCTGAGCAGGTAGTGAACTTCTGTCCAAAGCTGAAGCCTTGACATTGGTTCCAGCGGGTTGACTTGAACTGCAAAGTTTTCAGAGCTATTGCTTCCCCACAGAGCCTCAACATTTGATACCTTGGCTCAAACTACCCCTGCGGAGCAGATGGTCAGTGAAGCTCAAGTGTTTTCTACCCTGACAGCTTTGGCTCTTAGGAGAATGTCTTTATTGTCTTCAGGCTCATCCGTCTTTGAGGTGGTGGAGAAGAGGGTTCTCTCCTTACTAAGGATATCCTTGGCTCCAGTGCTTTTGGATTCACCCCTTACCTCCTTGGATACTATGTCTGAGACCCCATGTCTGCCACCTCCAGGACAGCCAGACCAGCAGTTTCCAAGCCATTCCATTCTTGGAACCCCCAGGTCTCTTCTGATACTTCCCTGGAGCATCCTCCTGAGGAGGTTAACCCGGAATGGAACATGCAAGAGGAGGTACCTGGATTCTCCAGAAGAATCCGTCATGGAAGACACCAATTTCGAGGAAGTAGAAGGGTCCCCAAGATCTCCATCTAAGGATGTCTCCTTTGGAGACATTTAAGAAATCCTGCAGCAAAAAGGTGGTTGGTCTACCCAAAACCCTACCCAAGAGGAAACAGTGTTCTTGGATCCTTTTGGGTCCAACCCATCTACATGTTGGTTGTCGTCCCCCCCCCCCCACACACACACACACACACTGATGCACTTACTGACTTAATATCCACCAGACCATTCAAGGAGCTGGACACTGTAGAATCTATTCCGAAATGTGCAGATAGGATTCTTAGTGCCCCAGCAGACTGACCACATTGGAGCAAAGGAGTTACTGGTAGATGCCATGGTTGTTGCAGCAGCCACCAAAAAGGAACTAGCTCAGGAAATCTTCTGTCCATCCCCCTAAAAGGGAGTCCTGGGCCATGGACAGATTTTGTAAGAGAGTTTACGCCTCGGCCACTTTCACCCTATGAGCGCTAAACTATCTTTCTCATTTTACTAGGCTACAGAGGGATATAATCAAAGAACTCTCTAGCTCTGCCTCAGAGTCCGTGTCTCATGAGAAACGGATGGTCTTTCCCTCCATAATGGCCACTCTGCAGTCATTTTCTATCATGTCCATGAATTTAATTTCCCACTTTGCAGAGGGCATCTCTAGAGCCTGCCAGTTCAGACATTGCTATTGGGTATCATACCTGAATGCGGCTGTGTGACTTCACAGAACCTTTTAAGTTGTTATTCATCAATGTACCCTTTGATGGATCATTTTTGTTTGGGCCCACTGTCAGAGAGACACTCTCCCATAGCGAGACCTTGTCTGCCATCAGAATACGGTTTTCTATCCCACAAAGATCCTTCTCCAGGAATCAGCGTGGTGGTAAAAAATTTTGGTTCAAGAAGTCTCATGGTCCTTTTCAGTAAACCCAAGGTGAATATTCTCCCAGGAGCAGAGGGGGAAACAATAATAATGGTAGATGCTCCCCACTTGGCAGAGGGAGTCCACCGAAATTGAGGGTCTTGATATTCATTCTCAGACAGACCCTTTCACCACTCCTGAGTTGCCGCCTGACTGTCTGTCTCTGGAGGCCGTCAGGCGGAGCTTATCCTTGCACCCAGAAGCCTGGATAGCCATCACAAATGATCTTTGGATGCAAAAGATCATATCCAGAGGCTATTCCATTCCCTTTTTAAAACATTCCAAACCAAACAGATCCCTTCCTGATGTTCCACCCAAGGCATTTCCTGGGCCGGATGGTCCAAGGCACATGGATGTCACAGGAGACCATTCTGCATACCAACAACATAGAGATTTTTATTTTTATTTATTGGAGACATTTAAGAAATCCTGCAGCAAAAAGGTTGTTGGTCGCCTCACAATAAGACGCTGTCCGGTTCGATTCTCAGCTAAAGCGTCTTCTGCGTGGAGACATGCGTGAATGGGCATACCTTCGTGGAAGGTTGCGCGTCAGGCCTGGCAAGCAGATACGTAAAAATCAACTGCCAATCATTAGCGGACCGGAGTTCCGCTGTGGCGACCCCTAACCAGGAAAAGCCGAAAAAGACAAACATTTGTTTACCGGGATGGTCCGACTGGACACAGGTCCATTTTCAGCGGAGGCCCTGGGAGAAAAGCTCCGCAGTGAGATAAAAATTACACAATATGAAAAATAAAAAAACAGTATATGCTAATAAGCAACAACAAGAAAATATATATACAGAGGTAATCTAAGTTAACATAGTTCAGCTAGTATTAAACAACAAGAGATAACTATACAGTAATAAACATAGATAAGGTAGTTAAACACGAACTAATAATACAATTTCATTCAGCAGTAAAATGTTTCCTAAAACTGTAGCAGATACTAGGTGTTATAGGAAGTGAGGTATATAGAGTAGTAAGACAGAGCAACTATGTAATGCATGGACAAAACCAGATATTAAGTGTGATTTGAATGAGTTTTTAAACTGAGTAGTAGTAGAGGCAGAAATCAGAGCAGCATGGAGGTTATTCCAGATTCTGGCTATGGTGTGAGAGAATAGTGCTTTACCTGCAGCGTTGTTAGCCCTTGAGATACAGAGGAGTGATTTGTCTGTAGAGTGGAGAGGATGATTTGCTTTATAGTGAGTGAGAAGCTGGCTAAGTGCTGGTGTTTTGTCAGGTTGTCTTACAATATTGAAGGCAGTGATAAGGTGGTGATAGCTTAGTAGATAGGGAAGTTCTAGCCATTGTAGTTCCCTTAAAGCCTGGCAGTGATGGGTTCTGAAGGTGGAGTTGTTAGCAAACTTGGCGATTTTATTATAACATGACTCAAGTCTGGCAAGGAACGTTTTCTGACCTGAGTAAGTACTGGTGCAGCATACATTGGAGTGGACAATAGGTGAGCATGGGCTAGGGTAATCCGTGCTTGATTTATGAGGAATTTCCTGTGTCTGTAAAGTGCTCCCATTTTTTATGGACCTTTTTTATAGTTTGTGAAATATGGACATCAAAGAGTAGGTTTTTTGTCAATTTCTACGCCTAGGAGTTTGGTGTGGTCAGAGGGAAAGATGATAGTACCATTATTGGAGGAGATAGTGAAGGATAGAGGAGTGGACATGGTTTTGTAGGGGGTGAAGAGTAGCAGTTTAGTTTTGTTAGGGTTTAGGATTAGTTGGTTCTTAGTGATCCAACTTTCCACACAGCTAAAGGATTCCTGGGTGAGTTGTTGAAAGGTGGCTAGTGATGGAGCAGCACAGATAAGAGTTGAATCATCTGCATACTGTATAAGTGAGGCCTGCTATGTGGTGGTATGGAGATTGTTAGTAAATATGGAGAAAAGAAGTGGACCTAAAATTGAGCCTTGTTGTACACGTATGGTAGTTGGAAGTAGGGGGATATAATGCACCTTGCCATTGGACAGAATGCTGCCTGTCTGGCAGATAGCTTTTAAACTTGGCTTTAGTGAAAGGGGCAAAGGATAGGGAAGCTAGGGTGTCTAGTAGTATGGAATGTGAGACCATGTCAAATGCTTTGGAGAGGTCTAAGAATGTAGCAGATACAAAGTGGTTGTTATTTCTGTGCTGGTTGACTAGATTAGTAAAGGAGAGCAGAGCAGTTGTTGTGCTATGGTGTTGCTGGAAGCCATGTTGTTTGAGGGAAAGGAGAATGTGTATGTTTAGGAAATGCATGACTTGAGAGTGTATACATTTCTCGAGTAGTTTAGATAAGGGAGATAGAATGACGATCGGAGCGATAATTTGAATATTCATAAGAATTTCCACCTTTATGAAGTGGAATAATGTATGATACCTTCCAAAGTTGAGAGATATATGCTTCCTGTATTGAGCGGTTGATGAGAATAGAAATAGGGTAACACAAGGATTCAGCAGCTATTTTTAGGAAGTTGGTTGGTAAATTGTCAGTGGCAAGGGTGGTAGGTTTCAGTTTCAGGAGGAGTTTTTTAATTGTGGAAGTAGGGACAGGTAAGAGAGTAAAGGAGGGGGGATGTTGTTGGGGCATTTGTTTGGGCTATGTAGGGTTATTTTTAGTTAGTTGAGAGGACATAGTTAAGATAGATTCAGTGAAGTGGTGATTAAATTGGGAGACTGTGTCCTTAGTATTATTAGAGTTGGGAGCGGAAGTGGTAGTTTTGCCTGGTTTAAGTAGAGAGTTAATAGCATGCCAAAACGTCTGGGGATCTTTTGAATGTTTATTTTGGATACCAAGGAAACAATTATGTTTATCAATATTTGGTTTGTCTCTTGGCCAGGTTTCTGAGATGTTGGTAGTTTTGTTTGGCTAGACTAGTATTATCCCTTTTCCATATTTTCCAAGCCTTGTCTCTAAAGTTTAGCAGAGCTCTAGTATCCCTACTTAGCCATGGTGCATAGTTTGCCTTAGTTCTGTTTTTCCTGATGGGTGCAACTATAGTAAGGACATTGGTGAAAGTACTGTTAAGTAGTCAATGGCTTGGTCTAAGCGTAGGGTTAGTAATGGCTTCCAGTTACTATGTTTTAAGAATATTGTTACATTCTTGTATATTTAGTTTGCGATCATCTCTTACTTGTCTAAAAATGATGGGCTTGACTACATTGGTATGATTACGTAGAAGGAAAGTGGGGAGATGGTCACTAAGACCATCTGGTAGGCAACCTGTCTGGTAGTTTTGTTTGGGACAGTTGACTAGTGTCCAATCTAGAATAGATTGTTTATGGGTTCTTTTATCGACTTTAGTGGGTTCTTGAATACGTTGGGGAAAAAGCAAAGAAATTAATATGGTTTGTGGGGTTGTCGGAGCTACAGGCTAACGTCAGTATTTAGGTCACCAAGTAAGATGGTTTATTGTGGAAGGTTATCAGTGGTCTATTGTAAGATTTCTTCAATGATGGGAGAGTTGTTAACTGGGGAGATGTAACAGCAGAGAATATTGATATTTTTTGTAACATTGATGTTTAGGGTTGAACCGAAGGTTTTGGCATTCTGAAATGTAGGTATGTGGGTTTCTAGAGGTTTAATGTTGTGTGTGTTTTTGAAGAGAATAGCAATCCCACCTCCCTTCCTACCTACTCTAAACAGTCTTAATATATTTTATCCTGGTGGGAGGATTTCTTCATTTTTGGTGCTAGGTTTTAGCCACGTCTTAGTAATGGTTAGTATGTCTGGGGAGTAGTCTGTTAAATGTGTGTAGGTCAGGAAGTTTGTAGGAAATGCTCCTGTTGTTGATATTGAGGAGTAGAAAGTCAGATATCTGCCTGGCTGAGAGTAGAGTATTTTGTGGCCCTGGGTTTGGGTGTATGTCTCCTGATATAAGTAGTCTCTCTGTGATAAATACTATATGTTTAATTGTGTGCAGTATTTCTATATTGGCTCTAAGTGATATTTTTCTAGTGTAAGATGTTGTTATGGGAGCCTTATGTATGTGTAATAGTAAGCTGCCTTTAAATAGTGTAGAAGAGATTGGGAAGTGGGTGTGAGCATATGTTTTTGTGTAAGTATGTGATGTTCTTCATCTCACATTGCTGCAGTCCTTACACTTGGGTAGTCCGCTGTCCTCGGTCGGCCCGAATATCAAAGTATTAGGCTGACGTCGGTCACGGCGCTTAAGACTGACATCAGGACGTCAGGGTACAAATGCGCATGACCGACGTCATATCCTCAGTCTTTTTTGCCGCATGGTCCGATGCAGAAGCAGCGTTGCAAGTGCCGTTCGGCGTTCTGAAATTTTTCGAATTCGGAGTTTCAGTCCGAGTCAAAGTTGGCTAAGTACCCCGTTAGAATATTTTAGTTTTTCTTGCCTCAGTGGTTTACCGGATGTCAGAAAAAGTGAATAACTGTATTTCTTGTGGGAAGCAGATACCGCATAGGGATTATCATACTTTGTGTATTCCTTGTTTGGGGCCTGAGCACGACGTTGTTGGGTGTCGCTTTTGTGCTAGGTTCAATAAGCGCACTATTAGCGAAGGTTAGATTGTGCCAGGTTGGTCTTGAGCGGTGCAATTATAATATGCCGTCGGATGCTCCGGCGCCCGCTTCTTCAAGAAGCGCAAAGACAAAGCAGCTAAACCCAGGCAAGAAGAGTCGTCCGTGCGGACGCCGGTTCTTTGAGGCGTCAGTGGAACGGTGGTTCCGGAGGCTTCTCTGGAGTCCCAGGGGGAGACTTTGATTTTGCAGGATGTGGCCTCTCAGGAGGCAGGTCAGGCTGAAGGGGCTTCTCAGGTTACTGTACTCCCCTCCCTTCCTAGGGTGGTTAGGCCCTCTCCTTCGGTTTCCAAGGCTTCTCCCAGAGGCAGGCCAGGTTTAGCTTCTGTTGGTGTCACTCCTAGTTCAACAGGATCTGTGCCCAAGAAGCACATGCTTAAAATGGCAGAAGATTTAATTACTTTGATTAGAGGTTCTTTGCCCCCTCCTGATAAGAGGCCTAGGGTGGAACCAGAGTTGGGAGTTTTGAGCAGGCTTGGATGTTT
Organism: Protopterus annectens; assembly: GCF_019279795.1. Taxonomy (NCBI): domain Eukaryota; kingdom Metazoa; phylum Chordata; order Ceratodontiformes; family Protopteridae; genus Protopterus; species Protopterus annectens. Next base: position 186,893,325 of record NC_056728.1, on the reverse strand, counting down.
CAGAGTCTTCGGCTGAAGACTTGCAGGAGTACTCTCCTTATTCTGATTCTGATGCAGATGATTCGACTCCTTCTGCTTCTCCTCCAGAGGATTTTTCTTTTTCAGAGACTCTTCATCCCATGAGGGAACATTTTAAGTGGGAAGGTCAGGACTTCTCTGATTCCAGGAAAAGGCTTAGGGAATTTTTGCTTTTACCCCAGCATAGGCCTTTGGCTATTACCACCTGTTCTGGATGTTGTGGAAGGTGTGTTTGCAGAGGCTTCACTTAATCCTGATTCTTTGCCTCCTGCTCCTGTTAAACCGGATAGGTATTACAGGGTGCCTGAGGCTCATAAATATCTTTATAAGAGTCCTAGGGCGGACCCAGAAACTGTTAGTCAGGGACCTAAGGGTGTCGAGGCCTCTGTTGTAAAAAATCCGGTTCCTCCAGATAAAGAGGCCAGAGCTTTGGATAGATGGGGAAAGAAAGTCTATACTTCTTCCACCTTAGCTATGAGGGCTTTGAATTGCCAGTTTCACATGTTGAAATATCAAAACTTATCTTCTTTCTCAATTGAAGTCTAAGGTAGATGCTCTGGCGGAAGGCATTGAGTGTAAAGAATTACAAGATTTGGTACATGTCTCTGAACAGGTGGGTAAGCATTCTTTACAATGTGGTTTTGATGCTGTACTGGCCTCGTCTAGGGTGGCTGCCACTGGGTCAGTTCTTCGCAGGCACGCCTGGCTGAGGGATCAGAATTTATCTGACCATGTTAAGACAAGGATTTTGGATGCTCCTTTGCAGTCTGATGTGTTGTTTGGTTCACCTGTGGAGTCAGTCTTGAAGAAAATGGAAGACAAGGCTAAGTCTATGCAGGCTGTTAAAGATTTTTTGCAAGTTCAGCCTCCAGTTTAGTAGGAATTGGCCTGCTAAGGGGTGGACGTACCCTTCTTATGATTCACAGTCTAGGGGTAGATCTAGGCGTGGTAGGGGCAGAGCTCAGAGCTCCTTCAGACCTAGAACAGGGAGTTCACCTGCACAAACTTGGTGAGGGCAGGGGCCAGTCCTTTCGTAAACAGGCCCAATGACCTACCTTTTCAGCTGCCAGATCCTTCTTGCCTGGCAGCACCTTTGGGAGGAAGGTTGGCACTCTTCAAGGAAAATTGGAGTTTGATTACCCAAGACAGATGGGTATTGGATATCATACACCAAGGTTACAAGTTTTATTTCCATACCTTGCCTCCTTTTAAAGGCATGCCGGACGTTCCTCCTCAGCAAAGACCAGAGGCTCACAAACAAATTTCTCTGCTGCTTCAAATAGGGGCCATACAACTGGTCCCTCTGCCAGAAGTGGGCCTAGGATTTTATTCTCGCCTGTTCCTAGTACCAAAGAAAGGGAACACGTGGAGACCAATTTTGGATTTATCTATCCTCAACACTTATCTGGACATTCCCAAGTTCAAAATGTTGACGTTACAACAGCTTTTACCTCTGCTGGGCAAAGATCACTGGATGGTGACTCTGGATCTCAAGGAGGCTTACCTTCATGTTCCTATCAGGCTAAGTTGCAGGAAGCATCTGCGTTTTCGGGCTGGGACTTCTCATTATCAGTTCTCTGCATTGCCCTTTGGCTTATCTACTGCGCCCAGAGTATTCACGAAGGTTCTGGCTCCAGTGATAGCTTTCTTCAGGCTAAGAGGAATACAGATCTATCCTTATTTGGACGATTGCCTGATTCTGGCCCAAGGAAAGGACGAACTTCTTCATCATTTACAATATGTGATAGCTTTGCTAAGATGCCTGGGGTATTCTGTGAACGAAATAAAGTCCAGTCTAGTACCCTCTCAGGACATGTGCTTTCTGGGTGTGAGACTGAATACAGCATCCCAGATGGCCTTTTTGACCCCGGACAAACAAAAGAATCTTTCTCTTTACTTCCATCAATTGTCTCATCAGTCCAGGCTGACTGCAAGGACAGTCCTTCAAGCCTTGGGGTTCATGGCATCTTGTATTCTGGTGCTTCCCAATGCCAAACTGCATATGAGGAAGCTACAATGGTATCTCAAAATGTATGGACACAGCACTGCCAAGATATGGACACTGTCATTCAGATAATACCTTGCATTCAAAAGGAATTTTTGTGGTGGGCTCAGGAATGTCACCTAAACAAGGGACTCTCTGTGACCCGGCCAGAGGCGAGTCAGATTCTAATGACAGATGCCTCAGACAAAGCTTGGGGAGCTCATCTAAATGGAAAGTGGGTACAAGACACGTGGCCTGCCAGACTTCAACATCTACATATCAACTTGAAGGAGATGTTAGCAGTCCAATTTGCATTAATAGCTTTCAAGGATTTACTTCTTCCAGGGCAGGTGTTGGTTCTAACAGACAACACAACTGTCATGTGGTACATCAACAAGCAAGGGGGAACACATTCTTATCCTCTATGCAGACAAGCAATGATTTTGTGGGAGACTGCTCTCAGTTTACAGCTAAATCTTCAGGCAAGGTTTCTGCCAGGAGCACAGAACTCCTTAGCAGATGTGTTGAGCAGACAAATTATGGATCCCCACGAGTGGAAATTGGATCCTCATGTATTTCAGAAATTGACAGTGTTATGGGGAACTCCAGACATAGATCTGTTCGCTTCTCCACTAAACTACCAGCTGCCAAAGTTTTGCACAAAAGGTTTCATCCCACAGCTTGGAAAGTGGATGCTCTTTCATTCAATTGGAGCAATCTTCATGTGTATGCCTTTCCACCTCTGCCTCTCCTCCCAAAGGTACTCCTGAAGGTCAGACAGGACAAGCCAAAGATGATTTTAATAGCTCCAGATTGGCCTCAACAGCACTGGTACCCATTACTGAGAAGACTGGTGCAGGGAGCCTCCATGGCCTTTGCCTTGATTCCACACCTGCTGTCTCAGGAGAACAGTCATTTACTCAATGTCAAACTTCACTCTCTTCACCTAACAGCCTGGCATATTCTGTTTTAAACCCTGGAGGGTCTCAGCTTCCACAGCAAGTTTTGAATGTTATTTTGGAGGCCAGAAGGCCTAGTACAAGGAAAGTGTACGCAGATAAATGGAAGAGATTTTTATTTTGGAGTACAGCAAAGGAATTTGATGTTTCTAAGCCTAATTTAAGTGTGGCTCTTCAATATCTTACTGAGTTACTGGACAAAGGTTTGTCCTTCTCTTCTATTAAGGTTCATGCTGCAGCAATTTCTGCTCACTATGACTGTGACCCACCATTGTTTTCTCATCCTTTGTTTAAGCAATTCCTTAGAGGGGCAAAGAATATAAGACCCCCACGTAGAGCTCCTACTCCTGCTTGGGATCTCAATTTTGTGTTGGAGAAACTCACTCTACAACCTTTTGAGCCTGCAGCTACTGCCGAGTTGAAATATTTATCATGGAAGACTGCTTTTTGGTTGGCCATTACCTCTGCGAGAAGGGTTTCTGAATTACAGGCCCTTATGGCGGTTGAGCCTTTCTTAATTTTCCATAAGGATAGGGTATCTTTGTACTAATCCTTCCTTAATGCCTAAAGTGGTTTCTAGTGTGGCTTTAAACCAAACTATTCATTTGCCTAGTTTTTATGCAAACCCCCAAAATAAAGGGGAAAAGATTTTGCACACTTTGGATATACACAGGCAGTTGCGATATTATTTGAGCAGAACTAAAGGGTTCAGGCAGTCTCAGCAGTTATTTGTTTCATTTGCTTTGGGTTCTCAGGGCAAGCCTGTGTCAAAACAAACTATTTCTAAGTGGATTGGGTTTTGTATTGCTTTCTGTTATTCCCATCATGGTAAGGAGATTCCAGCTGGGATTAGGCCTCATTCCACTAGGGCTACTGCCACTTCTACAACTTTTTTAAGGGGGGTGGCAACTATAGATATTTTGGAGGCAGCTACTTGGAGTTCAGTGCATACTTTCTCTAAGCATTACCACCTTCCACTTTACTCTAAATCTAGGGCTGGTTTTGCCACTGCAATTTTACAGGGCATTTTGGCAGCTCCTACTGCTTTATAGTTTTGCCATCCTCCCTTACCTCTGCTTTGGGATTCTACCCAAGTGTAAGGACTGCAGCAATGTGAGATGAAGAACATAGTACAGTTTTGTACCTACCATAAATGTAGATGTTCGAAGATCCACATTGCTGCAGTCCAATTTACCCTCCCTCCTTCCCCTCTCTAGTTAGAGGCGGTTGTGTGGTTTGGGTTGTAAATATTGTGGATATTGTATATATTGTACATATGATTAGTGCAAGGGTGGTTGGTTGTTTTTTGCTGTCTTTTGGTTTTGACCTTTCTTTTTAGGGTCTTCTGACATCTGGGGCAAGAAAAGACTGAGGATATGACGTCGGTCATGCGCATTTGTACCCTGACGTCCTGATGTCAGTCTTAAGCGCCGTGACCGACATCAGCCTAATACTTTGATATTCGGGCTGACCGAGGACAGCGGACTACCCAAGTGTAAGGACTGCAGCAATGTGGATCTTCGAACATCTACATTTATGGTAGGTACAAAACTGTACTTTGTATGGAATGTTGTGTTTACTAAAGATGTGCTAGTATGTATTGCTTTGATGTTGGTTAGGTAAATGAGGGTTATGAAGAAGAATCCTAGGATGAATGGCTTTTTGTGAGGGAGTGGTAGTTGGATGCTATTGGTATTGAGGTTTAAATGTGGAGGTAAGTGTGGATGCATTGACAGTAGGTTGTATATATATATATATATATATATATTTAATATAGAGAGTTGGATAAGGGGTGTGGACAGAGTAAGGGATATGTGGTGTTTGATTGGAGGAGGGTGTGATGAGGGGTTGGAGTAAAAGTAGGAGTAGTGGGGGTGGGTGAGAATTAGGGGAAGGGTAGGGGACTTGGAGGTGCTACACCAGACCTCAAACCTGCAGAACCAATCTAAAATGATTGGTCAGGACAGAAGAGTAAAAGCAAAGTGATTTGCAGTGAGTAAGTTGTCAATTTTCCAGCAGTTTTTATCCTTCATTTTAATTTAATTGGATAAACTGCAGAATTTCAGGGGTAGCCTAGGGAGATATTGCCAGAGCTGCAGAGTCCTATGCGGTCAGTACACTACAATCACCACAGAATAACAGGATTACAGAGAATATAAATATTGTTAACCTTATATCTGGACTGTTTTTATGTTTTTAAAGGCAGAGTTAGATTACTGGAGCTTTTAGAATATGCCATGAGTAGCAGTCCCTAACGTTGCAAGCCTTTCATAGGGGGCAGGTTGGGTTGGGTTAGATGGAAAGGTTTTAAAGCTCCTAGGAAGGAGAATGAGAAATGTAGATGCAAGTTAGGAGACTGTAATAGGTTACTGTAACATAGTTACATTTGTTACACAGATTTAGCTGCTTAAATTAACAGAAATAACCTTTAGATATAGCTTTGAGTTACACCACATAATAGATGAAAAATAGTAAAACAGCTCAGATATTAGTTACATTGGAAACGCAAATCATTGCATAAAGAAAAAAGATTGAGAGGACTTAAAACATTTTACAATATTACACTGTTTGCCCACAGCATTTTACTAGCCAATGTGTCTCCTGCTTCCTCCCAAATAACTCACATAAGTAGGCCACGCTTCTCTGTGCACACGTGTGAGTGGGTGTAAGTCAGTATGTGTTCCTTTAACTATCAGTTTTAAAAAACTAGGTGTAAGTTTCTAGCGATCCTGTAACTATGGTTGTATGCAAATTCAATGCTACTCTATGGTTACATTGTTAGACCAGACTAGTATATTTGCTGCACCGTTTCTACAACTTTGTTGGTTAGGCAACACTTCTCAGTGCAGGCTAATGAGTGGGTGTAATATTCTGAACTGTCCTATACCATGCAAACAAAAGTACACAAAATAGTCTCTATGCACAAGCAAATTAGTTATCCTGCTGTCCCAATTCCCTACTCTATTCAGTAGATTAGCAATGCTAACATTTCTGTTATACATGTACAGAGGTTACATTACCAGGTGCCATGATGTACATTTTAAATAATAAAAGACACAAAACATCAAAAAATGTTCGATAACACTTTTTCCAGTTGAAAAATAAGCCTGATTCCCTTACTGTGGCCTACAGATTCCAGTAGCACTAGCGTTTAAACTAAAAAATGGTGCAAGTCTTCAGGGGTTTTGAAACCTTGCTTCTGTGGTTCAGGTAGCTAGGGGCAACAGTGTTCCGACTGATGTAGATGCAGTCACTACTGTTACATAGCCACACACCAGACCTCAGGACTGCAGAATCAATTTAAAATGATTGGCCAGGACAGGAGAGTAAAAGCAAGATGATTTGCAGTGAGTAAGTTCCCAATTTCCCAGCAGTTTTCCTTTTTATCCTTAGTTTTAAGTTAGTTGGATAAACTGCAGAATTTTAGGGGTAGCCTAGGGAGATATTGCCAATGCTGCAGAGTCCCGTGCAGTCAGTACACTACTTATTTAAATCACCACAGAATAACAGGATGACAGAGAATATAAATATTGCTAACCTTATTTCTTGACTGTTTTTATGTTTTTAAAGGCAGAGTTAGATTGCTGGAGCTTTCAGAGTATGCCACGAGTCGCAGTACCTAACATTGCAAGCCTTTCATAGGGGTGGGCGAGAGCAGTCTGTTTCACATTGCAAGCCCTGTACAGCTTTCTTCTTCTAGGGACTGTTACAATACAAACAGACAATGTTTCAGTTGTGTGGTACACCAACAGGCAAGGAGAAACCAGGTCTTAACCCCCTGTGTTGAGAAACAATTAGAGTTTGGCAATGGGTGATCTTTGCCAACCGCTTTCAAATTGCAATGCACATTACGAGGGACTGTAACATTCTAGAGGACAGGCTGAGCAGAGTCTTGCTGATCCCTGACATGTGGTCTGTAAAACAGTCCGTGGCAAACATGATCTTCCACAAATGGGGTCAACCCTGTTGCGATCTCTTTATGTCCCTTCACAACAACAAATGCAGCAGGTTCCCTGATCCCTCCTCAGGGAGAGCCCCAAGAGATGCACTAGTTCATGCCTAGTCCCCTCCCGTTTACTTTATGCATTCCCACCTCTACCACTAATTCCCAGGTTTCTTCAGAAACAGGTTCAAGAGCAGAGTAATCCTCATTGCTCCTTTCTGGTCACCTTCCTGTGGTCTAATCTCATCTGCCCTATGTGGACATTGGAACCAGTTCCAGATCTACTGTCCCATCCATCAGGGTAGATTCACCCGGATCTACTAGGCTAAAACTAACCACATGGTTTCTCCAGTTCCGATGATGGTTAGACATTCCAGGCTTTCTTCCACCATCCAAAGATTTTGATTTCATCCCACAAACCATCCACTAGGAAAGTTCATAAGAGCAAATGGAAAAGATTCTCCATGTGGGCTCAATAGAAGCAGTTAGATCTCTTTACTGCTACCATTCCTGCGGTCTTAGACTTCCTTGCTGATGTCTTCCATAATGGAGCAACTTACTCCACTGTAAAAGTGCAACTAGCGGCCATTTCAAATTATCGCTGGCTTCTTCAAAGTTGTGCAAAGCCTTTCTTAGAGGTACCTTCTTGCTTTGCCCTCCTGTTAAGGATCCCTCCCCTCCTTGGTATCTGACTGATTCTTCAGGCACTAATCCATCCACCTTTTGAACCTTCGGCCAAAGTTGATTTGAAATTTCTTTCTTGGAAAACTGTTTTTTTGGTGGCCATCACTTCTGCAAGGAGGGTTTCTGAGTTAAAAGCCCTTTCTTCCAAACCTCCTCATTTGATTTTCCATAAAGACAGTCACTTTATGTACCAACCCTTCCTTTTTACCCAGAGGTGCTAGAGTGAACAATATTAACCAGTCCAACAACCTACCAATTTTCTTCCCCAATTTTCAAAACAAGGGAGAGTATATCCTTCATGTATTGGATGTTCATATCAAAACTGCGTTTTCATCTGGACAGGACAAAATCATTCAGGAAGTCTGATCAATTGTTCGTATCCTTTACCAGTCTCATAAAAGGAAAGCCAGTTTCCAAGACCATGTTAGCCAAATGGTTAACAGATTGCATCTCTCTTGTGTATGCATCTAAGGGTACATCTTTGCCCATGCAAGTCGAAGCCCATTCTACCAGGTCCATGTCAACATCCCAAGCTTTTTGGTCTAGAGTCTCAATTGATGATTGTGCAGCAGCTTCATGGCCAAACTGTCATACCTTTGTTTCACACTATACTTGGATATTGCCTTCAGAAATAGAGCTGCCTTTGGTTCTGCAGTGCTTTGGAATATCCTTCGGTGGGGGCCACCTAAGGTTATTGTAGCTGGGGAATCTGTCCCATAGGTTGAGGAATGAATTAAAATGACAACATCAGATAAAGAAGTTATGTACTCACCATAACGTTCATCTGTCTTGTCCATTTACATTCTTCCTCAGCCTTCCCTCCTCCCTGCCCATAGCTGTGAAAGACCGAACAGATATGCTAAAGTTCCTGTTTGAGCTCCTGAACCTTTTTTTTTTTTTCAAAGACCTTTACTGAATTATCATTTGTGACACAGGCAAATTTACATTCATATAAAAGTATTCAAACTATGTTAACTTAGCAGGCATTATACTTCACATATATTGCTATATATCATATAACCTTACATAAATTATTAAATTCCTGTTTTTTTTTTTTTTTTAACAAGAAACATTTTCATTAAACCAGCACTTACTACTTATGCAATTATACATTTATTTAAATGAAAACAAACCACACTGACACAGTCCTAGTCACACAAGCATTTTACATCACAATCCATACTGATACACTGCCAGTTGCAAACATTGTACATCACTTATAATTTTCCCAGTCTTTCTCACTCAAACATTACATAGCTCATTTAAGTCCTGCATCCTTTTAGGCCTCATTCATTTCTTGTATGTATTGTTCCCAGAATTCCCATTTTTCCTATGTAGTTTGCTCCTACCCTTTTCTAAAGATCTCAGTTCCAGTTGTTATATGTCTGTTACCATATTCACTATTTCCAGTATAGTTTAGTTTAAATTTTGATTTCCATTTTCTTAGTAATTGCTTTTTGGCAGTCACCATTATTAGACTCAGCAAGGCCTTAGCATGTCTAGGCAATTCCAATTCTGTATCGTAGCTCAGAAGAATCACCTCCCTCGTCAGACCAATCTGCCCACCCAGCATCTCCAACATTGCATCCCGCAGGGAATACTTAAGGTCCGACAACTCGCTACACTCCCAGAAAATATGTTTCCAGTTACCTTTTTCTTCCCCTTCACACCTCCAACCTGAGGAAAAATTCTCTGGAGTCTACTTGGGGTGTAAAAATATCTATGTAAACATTTCCAGTCAAAAATCTTAAATATTCTATGTTTTGTTGCTTATTTGGGAGACATACATATACCCTTTGTTTCTTTGAGAACTGCTTATCCAATCTCTCTTCCCAATACTTTCTAACCTCTTCTGATTAATTCTTAGTTATCATGCAATATTATCTACTTAATATCTACTAATTATTCTTTTTTTAATGGCAGCTTCTATTCTAGATTCTATTAAAAACTTAATCAGTGCTGGCCTTTCATTTAGGACCCCCCCCCAAATTTCTTTCTCTTTACCTATACTCTGTTATCAATCCCTGATAGGGAAGGCAGTCTCTAACCTGCAGTCCAAATAAATACTTGGCATTTTCCCATTCTATCATCTTCCCCTTTCTAGTTATTTGCTCCCAATACCTTGGATCCTTTGCCAGTTTTCTCCATTAAATTACATCCCCCTCTTCCCTATTGTCTGTATCCCTAATTGCAGTCATCCATATTGGCAGAATCTCCTTTCTCCATTCCTTTGTTAGTTTAGTTCTTGGAATACTTTCTGCTCCTTTATGGATATAATATTTTGTGTGATTATTGTTATTTTCCTTAAAGGCCTGCATCCAAAATCCCAGTCTCTCCTTATTTCTTGAGCCCCCCCCCCCATATCATCATTGTCCCTTTCCACTTTGAATTATAATTTTCTGCTTGAGTTATGTATAGGAGTCCTAACTGTGTAGCTCTGAAATACCCCTTCAAATTGGGTAATCCCAATCAACCATTTTCTACTGGAAGAATCATCTTATCCCACTTGACTCTTGCTGTCTTCCCCTCCCAGATAAAGTCCTTTAGCTCCTTATTAATTGCTACCCACAACTTCTCTGGTTGATAAAAATATGCCTGACCTGCATACAAGACTAAAGGGACTAAAAACATTTTAACTGCTCGTATCTTATTATCCATATCCATATAACAAAGCCTTCAATTTTCTCACTTTTTGTATCATCTTTTGTTTAGCCTCTTCCCACATATCCTTAGCTGCTACACTAGAATCACTTTTAATCCATACTTCTAAATATTTCATTTTATCATGTCACCATAAATATGGGTATTCCTGAACCAGTTCATGTGTGGGTTCATAATTTACAGCTGTTTCCTTTGCTTATTAATTTTGTATCTCGAAAAGATCTGAAACTGTCTCAAAATGTTCCACAGCACTGTAATAATGTATTGTTCTGCTTTTGTCAGGTACAACATAATGTTATCTGCAAATCAAGCCAGCTTTTCTTGACTACCATACCAACTGTATCCTTGAATTTCTGAGTCCCTCATTTTCTTTGCCAGCGGTTCTAAATGTAATGCAAATAATAAAGGGGAAAGAGGACACCCCTGCCTGGTTTCTCTGCTCAACAGAAATTATCAGAGAGGACCCCACCAACTTTAATTTTCACCTCCGATCCATCATATATTCTCCTAATCAACCTTATAATTTTTCAGGAAATGCAAATGCTTCCATTGCCCTGTTCATAAAGTCCCAGCTTACTCTGTGAAATGTTTTCTCTGCATCAAGACCTAACAACAGTGATATTTTTTTTTTTTACATTCTGCTTCCCTCTGGGTCATCAGTGTTCTGTTAATGTCAAATGTTTGGCTCCCCTCCACAAAACCACATTGATCCATATCTATCAGTTTTGGCATTATTTTTGCCATTCATTTAGCCATTATAGACGTGAACATTTTATAATCATAGTTTAGGATTGAAATAGGCCTGTGTGAAGCTGGATCTGATGGATCCTTACCCTCTTCAGGTATTACAGCGCTACCACTGCTTTCTTCCAGGATGGTGGTACGTCTCCTCCTCTTAAGATATTGTTAAACAAAACCTTCCAGATCTTTCAGTTTTTTTTCCTAGCTTCCAAATTTCCACAGGAATACCATCTATTCCTGGGGACTTTCCTGTAGATTGGTTATACATCACAATTTTTATCTCATCTCCGCCTATCCTATCTGTTCGTAATTGAGCATCATCTACTTCTAACCTTGGCATATTTAATTGTTCCATAAACATTTCCATTTGTATCTTTTCTTGATTTTCATATTTCTCTGCTTTATATCGACTCTCATAGAATTTCCAAAATATTTCTAATACATAGGTTCATAGATAATCTCTTGTTACCTTCTTTGTTATAGGCTCCCTAAGGTTGGCGACAGCCCTTTCTACTTTCTGTTGCCCGAGTCATTGCACTAAAAGTTTTATGCTCTATGTTGTTATCAAAAAACAGTTGCTTAACAGCAATCTTTTTAAGCTCATGCATATTATTGAGGTAATCACTTATTTTCTGCCTAGCATTCTGCAGTTGATCCTCCTCCTTGTTTTGTGAGATTCCCACTATTCTGCAGAGCTTTCATATTTGTCAAGCCCTATAAATAATTCTTGTTACTTTTTAACCGTAGCGCCCTTTCCTTTATTTCCACCCTATTTTTAAACTCCACCTTAATTTTATTCCACTCCATAGCTATATTTTTCAGAGAAATTTCTATCCTCTCTAACAGCTCCTGAATAATCTCAACTACCCATTCCTTAAATTCCTCTCTTTTCAACAGTTAGGTGGGAAAGAGCCAATGTGTCATTTTTATTTCATTACCTTGTGTTTTTAGTTTAGCTATTATTGACGCACAATCTGAAATGGTTATTGGGTGGGTATCAAGACCTTGAATTAAATGCACATGTTCCTGTGAAATGTAAGTTCTGTCTAGCATAGCCCAGTTTTTATATCTTGGGGAATAGTATGTAAATTCACTCCGAACTCCTGTTGCTGAATTTACATCTTCTGTGCCAAATATTTTCATAACTTCAAAAATCTACCCTCCTTTATTATATTTTCCTTTCTAGATCCCCCAGACACACCTTCACTTCTGCAAATCAAGTTCCAATCCCCACCCCATCTAACTGATTTTTTTCTCCCAGAATTTTTTTAAGCTCCATTACAGCAATTTTAGGTGGAATGTAAATACATGCCAGTGTAATCCTCCTCCCTTGCCAGTAGCCCCTTAGCACTACAAATCTGCCATTATTATCTTTATCTTCTTCTATCACTGTTGGAGCTCCTCTTGCAATTAATATAAATAATACCTTTTCCTTTGTCCCAGGTATTCCACTAAATAACCATCTTGAAAACCTTTCTTTATCAAATGCACATGTTCAGTTCTTTCTAAGTGTATCTGCTGTAACATACCTATTTGCACCCTACATTTTTAATATAGTTTACTACTCTTTCTTGTTTGTATTTATCTGTGAGGCCATTTACATTTAAAGACATTAAAGAAAGCATCATTATATTAAGAAGTTATTCCCACCTTTATGTGTAACACCTTTTTTGTTGAATGTCAAGTTCCAGCTTTTGTGTTACATGCATACAGTGTTTGGCAGGCTGAACTTTTATACAGTTGTTTCTTGTCATAAAAATTTGAGCCTATGTCACATCTTATAAAACTTTTTGTTTTATTGAAAACCCTCAAACAAAAAAAAAAACACATCCCCAATACCCCCTAAAACCTATTAACTTAGTACTAGCACACAAAACTATGTAGAGCTCCTGCACCTTGTTCTCTTTCTGTAGTTACTTAATTATGTATATACTTTTGTATATATTCTGCAGTATGTTAGCAGCAAACTCGATCTGAGGTAATCTGGGGGAACGAGGCATTGTGGGTAGTGTGGGAGCTCTAGCTTTGGAGCCTAAGCTTTGGAAACGTCTGAGTCAGATCCGAGGATCGGATCTGAGACCCGCAGGTTGAAAAAGAATGAAAATGGACAACACGGATGGAATGTTACGGTGAGTGCATAACTTCTTTTTTCTACATGTCCTACCACCCCAGTTGCCTGTGGACTATCTGTCCTCTTGTGTCCTGACTGGCTCATTTGCTCCTTATGCATGACAGCTAGTCACAACATATCAAGGGGTTGTATGAAGGTTTTCTTTTGCCATGCATCCGTAACTCATGGCTTTTGATTTGTTACCAAGGGTAGAACACTGATCTCCATGGGCCATTTTCAGGTTCAGCCCAAAGTTACAGAATTAATACCAGAGTGTAACCATGTAGCATAGTGTAACAACTAGTATTTAACAAAACTTTAGTGTGATGAGAGAGTCATTATTCATCTTAGTTTTAACATTAAATCTGATGGTGTTCATAGGTTCATACTAGGTTATCTGTTCTAGGGCATTTATAAGCCTAGCCAGAGTGTGTTTGGCTTTCGCCACCCATTTTAAATTCATTTTGCTATGCCCTTTTTCGAGGTTAGTATACTGTGCCTCTGTCTAACAGTGACACAGAAGTGATACCCGGGGTAAACCTACGATCTCTCATCCACTCATCAAGATTCCTCTTTAAGAGAGTCAATGAGGGACTCTGCCTAACCTGGACTGGGATTTTATTCCAGAGTGAAGGGAGCCTCTGGGTTATGAATCTGTCCCTCCAGCATGTCCTATTTATTTCAGTGCTGAGGTTCAAGTCTCTCGAGCGTGTAGCTCGATGGGATTGGATTTTCTGAGGTGCAGCATGTCCATTAATTCCGGGTTGGACATGGCTTTATACGTCAGGCACAGATCGCCTCTGAGCAGGCGGTATGCCACTGAGTAGAGCTGGAGTTTCTTTAACCGGGCAGCATATGGCATCTGTTTGAACCCTTTGATCCTCTTGGTGAGGTACTTTTGGGGTCTTTCCAGTTGCTGCAGGTGTCTGGTAAGGTACATCCCAAAAGGGGCATTGTACTCAATTATGGGCCTGATGAGGGATGAGTAAAGAGGCACGATGACCTTCCCTGATCTAGATGTGAATCCCTTCATGATTAGGTGGGCTATCTGATTATGTAGCCCAGGCAGGTATGACCCTGACCCTGAGCAGCATCCTTCCTTCACCAAGAATGATGCCACAACATAGAGACAAGATGATCAGCTTTAACAATTGGCTTAATTTCTGGTGTCATTCAAAGGGGATCCAGTGTCTGTCTGCCTGGGATGACATGCTTGACAAGCGACGCTGCTTCGCAAGGGACGGCTTGCACCTGTCACCCCTGGGATTCCAGATATTGGCTAAGGCTCTTGCCACCCCCATAGTGCCTTTTTTAGGCAAGGCTCAAATTCTAAACCTACCACCCTAGAAAACAAAAATGGGAAGAAACTAAGGGTAATGCTGCTCAATGCCAGAAGTCTAAATCTCAAAATGCACGCACTCGAGGCCCTTCTCAGTATGGAGAGCATCGATGTGTGTGCTGTAACTGAAACCTGGTTCAAGGCTCCTGAGAGCACCCCGGCACTATCAGGTTTTACCTCATATCATGCGTTCCGACCCCAAAACCCGGACCACACCACAAAGGAGGGTGTATCCATATTCATCAAGGATACCCACACCTCCAGGTTGGTGGCAACGCACGAAGCATCGGAAACCATCCAGGTGCAATTAACCATAGGCAAAACTGCTCTACAATTTGTAGCATGCTACAGGCCACCCTCTCAAACTCAGGAACCCCACACAGCCTTCCTGAAGACACTGGAGGGTATAAATGTATCTCCAAACACCATTATATTGGGTGACTTCAACTACCCGAATATAGACTGGGAACATTACTCAAGCCCAAACGTTCTAGCCCAAAGGTTCCTGGAGTTCATAAATTCAAATGCCATGGAACAACTAGTCACCGTTCCCACAAGAGGAGAAAATATACTAGATCTCATCATCACAAACATGGGGACAAAATGCTCCACACCGGAAGTAAATCCCTCATTGGTGAGATCAGATCATAAACTAATCTCACTGGATATCCACATCCCGCCCCCACCCCAAACAAAAAAGACCACAGTGAAGAACTTCTCTAAAGCAAACTTCACACTACTCAAGACTGGTGTGGTATCCTTCAAGGCCCCCGAGCCAGTGGAAACCACAACCCAAGCTGCAGAAGCCCTTACAAATGCCTTCTACGAACACCTCCAGGACTGCATGGATTAGGCAATCCCTAATAAAACCAAGACTCTCTGCACCAAGGGCAAACGTCCAGTCTGGTGGACCCCAGCCATAAACAAACTTTACAATAAGAGGAGAAAGCTGTTACATGATAGAGCAAAATCCATAAAAGAGAAGACACCTTTGATTATTATTAGTAAAAAAATACGAGCTGTCATAAAATCATCCAAGGCCAACTTTGAGAGAAAAATTGCCATAGATTCAAAAGACAATCATAAGGCCTTCTTCAGCTATGTTAGAAACCTGGGTGGAAACTCCCAGATATGCTCAGAATTAGTCCAAAATGATACAAAAATCACTGAACCCACAGACATTGCCAACATACTGGCAGACAGGTTCAGTGCAAACTTCACCCCCCTCTCCCCCCAAAAGGAGAGATAACTATCCCAGCGGAGTGCAGCCTCCCAGACATCTCCAATGCGCAGGTGAAAGCTGCTCTCTCTAAAGCTAAAAACACAGCATCAATGGGACTGGATGGTGTCCCCGACTGTGTGCTACATGAACTCAATGAGGAACTAAACCCGCACATAAGGCAGCTGTTTAATCTTAGCCTTACCACAGGATACGTGCCCAAGGAGTGGCGTACGGCAACTGTGGTCCCACTCCACAAAGGCGGTGCCTCTACGGACCCTGGTAATTACCACCCCATAAGCTTAACAAGCCTGGTCTGCAAAGCTATGGAGAGGATCATAATGGAACTCATAAACAAAGACATAGGGGACTTGCAGACTTTGGACCCGACCCAGTTTGGCTTTGTCAAGGGCAGATCATGCCTTTTGAACTTGGTCGACTTCTTCAAAACAGTCACCAAGGCCATTGATGAGAGAAAGGCAGTCCATACAGCCTACCTTGACCTTGCAAAAGCTTTCGACACAATACCCCACTCAAGTATTATAGAGAAACTTACCAGCTTAAATGTAAACCCATATGTCACAAGATGGGTTGCAAACTGGCTAAAGGACAGAACCCACAGGGTTAGAGTAGCTGGCGCCATGTCAGACTCCAAGCCGGTCACAAGTGGTGTCCCACAGGGCTCAGTCCTTGGCCCCTGTTGTTCGGCATCTACTTCTCAGAAGTACAGGCTAACATAGGAGGACTATGGCTGACAAAGTTTGCAGATGACTGCAAACTGGGAGCCATAGTGGAAAGTACATCGGACACAGATATCCTTCAGAGGGGTCTCACGGAAACTGATAGGTGGTGCCAGAGCCATGGCCTGAAGTTAAATGCCAAAAAATGTATAGTCATACCCTTCGGGAAAAACAAGGTAACCCCAAGCTACCATATAGGTGGCAATCCACTAAGCACAGAAGAGGTTATCAGGGACCTGGGGACCCAGGTTGACAGTGGCCTTTCTTTTGACACTCACATTGCTAAAGTGGTTAGAAAACCTTCTACATTGCCCACCTGATCATGAAGGGATTCACATCCAGATCAAGTGAGGTTATTGTTCCCCTGTACTCTTCACTTATCAGACCAATGATCGAGTACAATGCCCCATTCGGGATGTATCTCACCCGACACCTGCAGCAATTGGAGAGACCCCAAAAGTTCCTCACCAAAATGATAAAGGGACTCCAAAATCTGTCATATGCTGCCAGACTGAAGAAACTCCAGCTCTATTCAGTCGCATACCGTCTGCTCAGAGGTGATCTGTGCCTGACATACAAGGCCATGTCCAACCCGGAATTAATGGGCATGCTCCACCTCAAAAAATCCAAATCTACCAGATCCACTAGAGCAAGTGACTTAAACCTTAGCACGGATATAAATAGGACATGCTGGAGGGATAGATTTGTCACCCAGATACTCCCTATGTTGTGGAATAAAATCCCGGTCCATGTGAGGCAGAGCACCTCGCTGGCTCTGTTCAAGAGAAATCTTGACCGGTGGATGGGAGATCGTAAGTTTACCCCGGGAATCATCTCTGTGTCACTGCTGGACAGAGGCACAACAAACTAATGGGCACAGTATTTTTTAACATAAGGGGTGGAGTAAGCAACAAAAACTCCGAGCTAGGCTTATAAATGCCTTAGGGAAGATAGCCTAGTGTAAACCTATGAACCTATATAAAATGGTTTTCTAACCACTTTGGCCACGTGGTTGTCAAATGAGAGATTGCTATCAACTTGGGTCCCCAGGTCCCTAATTACTTTATCTGTACTTAATGGATTACCACCTATGTGGTAATTTGTGGGCACTTTGTTTTTGCCAGAGGGGATGACTGTACACTTTTTGGCATTTAGCTTGAGGCCATGGCTCTGGCACCAGTTGTCTGTTTCTATGAGGCCCTTTTGGATGATGCTTGTGTCGGCTGGAGAGTCGATTATGGCACCCAGTTTGCAGTCATCTGCGAACTTGGTCAGCCACAGTCCTTCCGTGTTGGCCTGTACCTCTAAGAAATGTATACCGAACAAGAGAGGTCCCAGGACTGAGCCTTGTGGGATGCTACTTGTAACTGGTTTGGAGTCTGACATGGCTCCAGCAATTCTAACCATGTGGGTTCTGTCCTTGAGCCAGTTTGCAACCCATCTAGTGACATAGGGGTTTATATTTAAGCTGGTGAGCTTATCTATAATGCCCGAGTGGGGTATTGTATCGAAGGCTTTTGCGAGGTCCAGGTAGGCTGTGTGGACCACCTTCCCCTCGTCAATGGCCTTGGTGACTGTTTCAAAGAAATCGACCAGGTTTAAGAGGCAGGATCTGCCCTTAACAAAGCTGAACTGGGTAGGATCCAGTGTCTGTAGGTCCCCAATATCTTTATTTATGAGGTCCATGATGATCCTTTCCATAGCTTTGCAGACCAAGTTAGTCAGGCTTATGGGGCGACAGTTTCCAGGATCCATTGAGGCACCACCTTTGTGGAGAGGGACCACTGTTGCTGTATGCCACTCTTTGGGTACATATCCTGTAGTAAGGCTGAGATTGAACAGTAGTTTTATGTTTGGGTTTAACTCTTCTTGGAGTTCATGTAGGACGCAGCCCGGGACACCGTCTGGTCCCATTGATGCTGGTGTTTTTTGCTTTGGAGAGGGCGGCTCTTACCTTAGCATCTGAGATGTCAGGGGGGCAGCACTCTGCTGGGATAGATATTTGCCCTTTTGGTGGAGAGAGGGGGTGGGGGGGAGAAGTTTGCGCTGAACCTGTCAGCTAGGATGTTGGCAATGTCTGTAGGTTCGGTGTATTTTTTGTCATTTTGGACTAATTCTGAGCATATCTGGGAATTCCCACCCAGGTTCCTAACATAACTGAAGAAAGCCTTGTGATTATCCTTAGTGTCCTGTGCAATTTTTCTCTCGAAGCTGGCCTTAGACGATTTTATGAGTGCCCATAGTTTTTTGCTAATACTGATCAGAGATGCCTTCCCTTTTTGGGATTTTGCTCTATCATGTAGTAGCTTCCTCCTTCTATTGTATAGTTTGTTTATGGCTGGGGTCCACCAGACATGATGTCTGCCTTTGGAGGATTGGGTCTTGGTTTTATTTGGGATTGCATGAGCCATGCATTCCTGAAGGTGTTCATAGAATGCATTTATAAAGGATTCTGCGGTCTGGGCCGTATTTTCCACAGGCCCGAGGGCTTTGAAGGATTCCACCTTGGTTTTGAGGAGTGTGAAATTTGCTTTAGAGAAGTTTTTCACTGTGGTTTTCTGGGCAGGGGGTGGGGTTGGGATGTGAATATCCAGTGACATTAGTTTATGGCCTGATCTTACCAGTGAGGGATACACTTCTGGACTGGAGCATAGAGTCCCCATGCTGGTGATGATCAGGTCCAGTATGTTTTCCCCTCTTGTGGGAGTGGTAACAAGTTGTTCCATAGCATTTGAGTTTATAAATTCTAGGAACCTTTGGGCTAGGGTGTTGGAGCTAGAGTAATGCTCCCAGTCTATGTTTGGGTAGTTGAAGTCACCCAGTATAATGGTGTTTGGAGAGACCTTCATATTTTCCAGTGTTCTCAGGAAGGCCGAGTGGGGTTCTTGGGTTTGGGAGGGTGGTCTGTAGCAGGCTATAAACTGGAAGGCAGTTTTACCCACTGTTAGTTGCACATGGATAGTCTCTGATGCTTTGTGCTGTGCCACCAACCTGGAGGTGTGGGTATCTTTGACGAATATTGATACTCTTCCTTTTGTGGTTCGGTCCAAGTTTTGGGGCCGAAAAGCATGGTATGAGGTATAACCTGGTAGTGCTGGGGTGCTCTCGGGAGCCTTGAACCAGGTTTCTGTTACTGCACAGATATCGATGTTCTCCATGCTAAGGAGTTTTGAGTGCGTGCATCTTGAGGTTTAGACTTCTGGCGTTGAGTAGCATTACTCTTAGTTTCTTATCCATTGTGATACCTATGGAGGTGGGTTTGTCTTTTGAGCCTTGCCTAAAAAAGGCACTATGGGGGTAGCAAGAGCCTTTGCCAATATCCGAAAGCCCAGGGGTGACAGGTGCAAGCCGTCCCTACCGAAGCATCGTGGCTTGTCGAGCATGTCATCCCAGGCTGACAGGCATTGGATCCCCTTTGAATGACACCAATACTTAAGCCAATTGTTGAAATTGATCATCTTGTCTTCATATTGTGGCATCATTCTTGGTGAGGGTAAAATGCTACTCAAAGTCAGGGTCATACCGGCCTGGGCTACATGCTCAGAGAGCTCGTCTATGTCTCTCTTCATGTAGTCCAGGGAGGTACGTCTCAGGTCATTCACACCAGCATGGACAATGACTGAGTCATATTTGTACTTGCCTTGGAGTGACCTGAGTGCTTGTGTTATGTGGCGGATCCTAGCGCCCGACAGGCAGATCATCGTGACCTTCTCCTTGTTCAGCCTGGTGAGCGGGACGTCAGTGTGCCTGACAATAGAGTCACCTATTACAAGTGTATCAGGTGTGTTGTTTAGCCTTAAGGCCTGTGACTGTTTGGCACACTGGCTTTGTGAGATATGTGTTGCACGTCTCTTGTTTTGGGGTAGCGGTTGCTTGGGTGTCTGCTTTGGAGGTCTCTGCTGCTTAGGCAGATTTTTATTTAGAGCCTCCGAGTATGTTTTTGTGTGTTTATGTGTTTGGTTTGCTGTCGTGGTAGGTCTATGTGAGACTGGAATTATAGTGAGTGTGATTTCCTTCTCCTCCTGACTGGTTACGCCAGTACTGAGTTGAGAGAGCGTAGCCTCCAGTTTGGCTATATGGTTGCATCTCTCACATGTGTTTGAATTTGCTGTGAGGAGGAGAGGGTTGTCTGTGTACATGAGGCAGTTGTAACATTGCCTCAAGATTCCCAGATTCACCAGCTGGACCGGAGAGGAGATTGACAACTGACCTTTGGACATGCTAGAATAGTATTGGGAATTCCTTTATAATTGAAAAAAAGGGCCAATGGGGCACAAGGTACTCAAGGGGAGTTTGTGAGGGTGTAGTGCTTTTAATTTTTTAGTGCTGACTTATATAATTGCTTTAGTGAGCAAGTGCCAGGTAACTTAAATGCAATGTGTTACAGGTAACTTAAATGCAAAAATGACAAACAGTAACTTTCTTTCAAGTGAAACAAGGAAATAAGTACAGTAAGCAATGCAGATATCACTAGGGATCCACAGAAGCTCTGAAAAGCCGCGTTTTAGGTGGAATTAGCGTTTCTGGGAAATAACAAGCAAACAAACAACAAGCATACAAACAAAGCTAGATTCAGCAGGCCTGGATCTAGTCTATGCTACAGCAAACAAGGTGTACCAATTTCAGTAAGAAGCAGTTCAAATTTGCAGGCACTATAAGCCTTTAACCAGAAATTCCCAGCTCAGAAGGGCAAAGTCCAGCCTCTCCTCCCACAAGAGTGCAGACCACGAACCCTCTTAATGTAAAATAACTGGACTGAAGCCCAAGTGCTTAAACCAGAATTAATACACTTTTAGAATAACAGACACTGACCCCTCAATCAGCAGTTCCCAACTTAGAAGGATGTAAGCTACCTGTTCTGCCACTACAGTGCAGACCACAAACCTTCTTAATGTAAAACAACTGGTCTGAAGCCCAAGTGCTTAAACTAAAAGGCTTAGAATGAGTTACACCAAGCAGTAATAAATACAATTGAGTACTTTTAAGATGACGCAAAAGCAAAATAAAGTACGAAGAAACACAAGCAGATAAATTTTTTTTTTTTTTTTTTTTCACAACTGAACTTCTTAGGTAACAGAAGGTTGAAACCTGAGACAGCTTTTAAGAAAGACATCTCAAAAGAACCAGTGAGGTGCTTAGTCTAAGCTGTAGTCCAGGTGACCTCAGTCGGCCAATGACCTCAAACAATTCTCTCTCACTGAAATGCCTGATGGTTTTGGCTAAACCAAGATGCCCCTGAATTATGTGCTCAGACACACAGCCTCCACAAACACTAGGCCCAAATACAAGCCTGAATATGGAAATGCTACAAATATCCCCACAACTTAGAACAAACTGCAGAAATGTTTCTCGCCGCTGAAAAGCAGCAGTGAGCCTTTAAATGAAAGTTTTAAACAGCTAAAGGAGCCTCTAGAAAAAGGAATTTAACTGCAACAAGTTATCAGAAACAAACAACCCAACAGATGCTTAATAAAAGTGGACAATTTCCAGTTAATACCTCACACACAGTGAAACTAGCTAGAAAAATACACAGTACACAAAGTGCTATAAATAACAAAGAAATAAAGAACAAAATAAACAAAAAACAGGATACTTAATGTTATATATTATAGCTCCGAGTTTCCTCAGTGTCCTTCCTTCGATTAGCTCAGTGTGAAATGGCAGAACACTCACAACTCTGACCCGGGGTCCTTGGCTCTTATTTCCTCTCCTCTGCCCTGATCATCTTCTGTTGTGATCTTCATTTCCATTAACTTGTGGGTCTCTGTTCTGACCCTCAGAATAAACTGTCTGGTCTCCAAGCTTGAGATTCCAGACTTGAGCTCCTCCCTTCTGCCTGTAATGCCCTGGTTCCCTCATACTACCTTAGATCTGGTTTGCAGCGCATTCATTCAGCAGCGAGGTTCCTGGGCTCTGAGCTCCTCCATTAATATTTAGAGTATGTTACTTTTAAAATTTACTTCTACTATTCTTTCTTCTATTTCTCTATCTTGACTGCCAGTTGTTTCATCTGCCTTTCTTTGTTCTTTTAATTGGGTTTTTCACATCATAATCCCTTTTCTATCTTTCTAGCAATGTAAGAAGAAAAAAAACAGTCTTTGCCTATCCTCTCCCTTTCTTTTCCTTCTCTGTGGCTGACTAGAAACCATTTGGTTTCAGAAATGCACTTCCTGTAAACATAAAATCCCACTGTCTGATGCCTTCAGGGAGAGAGTTTTTGCCTTGGGTCTGCACATCTGGACTCCTCCTGCGAAGTGTGCAAAGGGTTCCACCCTAGGGCCCTGGCTGATAGGAAGAACAAGCTTATCCTCAAGGGCTTTCTCTCTCCATTTTCTTCTTTGAGTGTCCCTTCCACTTCAGGGGCTCATATCCCCCTCCAAAAAGTCTCAGGAGGCCCAGTAGAGCAGGAAGTGCTAGCCCAGGAGGTCCTCCTTGGAGCGACGCAAGAAGACTCCGAGTCTCAGAGGTGCACCACTCTGACCCGGGGTCCTTGGTTCTTATTTCTTCTCCTCTGCCCTGATCATCCTCTTGCCTTGGTGGTGAGTGCTACTTCTATGGCTGTCCTGATGTCCGTTTTGGCCCCAAGCTCGGCGCTGACCGGACTGTCCATGAGGTCTCCCTCCCGCTTGCCCAGGAGGTCTCTGAGTCCTCCCCCCTTCTGCTTCTTCCAAGTCTTCCTGAAGCCTTAATTCCAAGGATGTGGGTAAACTGATGAGACAGTTTCTCAAGGCCCAGATCAAGATGGGGCTTGTATCCTCTCCATCCACATCTGGATCTGTGAAGGTTTCCACATTCTGACCAGTAGCGTCTTCTCTGACCCATCCTTTGGTGTCGGAGCTTTTGGTTCTGTTGGTCGCCAGTGCCATTTTGTCAGAGGCAATTGAGATTCATTTTTCACCTCCGACTGTTACATCGGCATGTTCTGGCCTGACCATGTCAGTTCTGTGTGTGTCACGCAGCCGTAGCTATGAGGTCGGCTTCTGTGGTTTGACGTTGACTGCAAAGTATTCGTAGCTGTCTGTCCCAGTCAGGGTGTCCGCCGTCGACAGTTTGGCCCCAACTCCCACTTTGGAGTATGACGCTGTGGCCCCCCGGGAGGTGTCTGTTTCAGTGGCTTCGGCCCTGAGGGGACTGCTTTCAGAAGGTTAGAGCCCTTCTGCTTTCGAGGTGGTGGAGAGGGTTCTCTCCCACCCTTGGAGAGCCTTGGCTCCCACCTAATTGGAACCTCCCCCTCCCTGTTCTGATCTGGTACTGAGGCCTCAAGTCTTCCACGTCGACAGCAGGGCCTGGAATGCCTCCACAGTCTCCCTTCTGGGGATCCCTGAGAGTCTTCCGACACCTCCCCGGAGCCTCCCACTGAGGAGGTCGTGTAAGAGGAGGCACATGAATTCCCCCCAGGAATCCCTCACCACCAACAACGATTTTGAGGAAGGAGAAGGATCCCCAGGTCACCACCTGATGACATCTCCTTTGGAGACATTCTAGAAATCCTACAGCAAAGAATTGGCTGGTCTTCCCAAAACTTCCCCAGAGGAATCAATTCTGTGGGAGGCTTTCAGATCCACCTCATCTACCACCTGAGTTTCTTCCCCTGTCAACCCCATATCAAACTAGTATGGACTAGGGCATGGAAGGAGCCAGATGCAGTAGAGCTGATCAAGCTGGTGGACAAGATTTTGAGTGCCCCTCAGGACAAGACTTTCTCAACCAAGGGTTGTCACAGCAGCTACCGTGAAGGAGCTTGCACAAGAGATCTCTTCTGTATACCCTCCCAATAGAGAATCGCAAGTGTTGAACACATTTGGGGAAAGAGTTTATGCTTCTTCCAAGTTTACCTTGAGGGCATTGAACCACCTATTGCATTTTACAAGGTTACAGAGGGATCTAGTGAAGGAACTTCCTATCTCGTCCCCTGGGACCATATCTATGGAGGAACAGAAGACCTTTTCCTGCAGACTGCCCACCCTCCAATCACTGGCTAATTACTCCATGAATTGATATCCCAGGCTGCAGAGGGTACCTCAAGGGCAGCCGGTTCTGGCATTGCCATAAGGCACCATACCTAGAAGAGGATGTGTGACTTTGCAGAGCCCTTCAAAAAGTCCTTTATTAGTGCCCCCTTTGATGGCTTCAATTTGTTTGTCCCTGTGGCTCATGACACACACTTCTGCAGTGAAAAAAATGGAAAAACCCTGTCTGCCGTTGGGATCCATTTTTATACCCACAGAGGTCCTTTTCTAGGAACTAGTGTGGGAGTAAAATGATGTGGTTTCATAAGTCACAGGGTCCTTTCAGTATGCTCAGGAAGAATTTTTTCGCCAGGGGCAGAGGGGCGAACAAAAAGTATAAAAGATGCCGCCCACACTGCCAAGAGGGTCTGCAAAACCAAAAGTCATGAGAAACCTTCTCAGATCCTTCCAGCACAGCTGAATGGTTGCCTGGCTGCATTCCTATGGATGCAGCCGGAGGGGCACTTCTCCTTACACCTAGCAGCCAGAGAGGCCATCACAAATGATCGCTGGGTATTAAAGATTGTATCCAGAGGATAATACATTCTCCTTTTAGAAACTCCCAAAGAAAGAAATTGCTTCCCTGATGTTTCGCCCAATCAGAGGGAGGATGCGGCCTTAGAAACAGGAAAACTACTAAACAAGAGAGTCATCCAAAAGCCCCACCCCCACGCCATTCAAGTTGGATCAGGTGTTTACTTCAGGTTCTTTTTAGTGCCCAACAAAACAGGGGACTTGCAGACGATTCTGGAATTGACCACCTTGAATAAGTCAGTGAAGCACAAGAATTTCAGGATGGTCATGGTTCAGTCCATTTTACCTGTTCTGAAGATGAACATTTGCATGTGCTCTGTGGACCTGAAGGACATGTACTACCAAATAAAGATGGACAGGCATTCCAGGCAATATCGCATTTCAGACTAGGAGCTAGTCACTAGCAATTCAGATCACTCCCATTTAGCCTCACCACTGACCCCTGGGAGTTCACCAAATGTTTGGCAGTGGTGGCAGAGCACTTCAGACTGCAAGGTTTCCAGATTTTTCCTTATCTAGAGGACTGGCTTCTGACTGTGTCAACCAAGCATCTACTGATTCAGGCCAGGCATTATCTTTTATATCTGGCCCCTCTTTTAGGAATCACAATCAGTATTCAGAAGTCTCAGCTACAACCAGTTCAGGTTAGAGATTTTATTGGAGCTCATCTGGACACAAGAGTATCTCAAGCCTTTCTAATTATGAAGAGAATTGTGAATTTGAGACTTCAGGTCAGATAGATTCTGGCTGTCCCAACTCTTTCCAGCCAGCTTGATTCTGAATGTTGGGCTATCATGGCAGCCACTATAACTCTTCTACCTACCTCGCGCCTACACATGTAGATCCTACAATGGACATTTCCCCATCAAACTCTCCCAAATATGGAAGGATTCACTGCTTTGTTGGCTTCACTCTGCAGACATTTCTCAAGGACGGCCATTTATTCTTCCTTCCCCAAATGCCATGGTTACCACTGACGCTTCCCAGATGGGGTAGGGGGGCATTATCTGGGTCAGATGGTTCAAGGCATGTGGATGCCTCAGGAGACCACCTTGCATATCAACTTACTGGAGATGAGAGCAGTTCTTCTAGCGTTGCAGGATCTTAACAACCTTCTCCCTCCGTTGACTATTGCTATAGAAACAGGTAGTATGTATGTGGTATGGTGCATCAACAAACAGGGAGGACCCAGGTCCTACCCCCTATGTCAGGAAGCATTGAGTGTGTGGCAGTGGGCGATCTCTACCAACCACTTTCTGATAGCAACTCGCATTCCAGGGGAGTCCAACATATTAACGGACAGGCTGATATGCCGAGTGTTACTCATGCCTCACGAGTGGTCTTAAAATCCTACTATGGCAAAACTGATCTTCCAGAAATGGGGGTCAACCTTGCTGTGATCTGTTTGCTTCCCCTCTCCACAACAAATGCAGCAGGCAGTCACCCAGAGACACACTAGTCCATGCTTGGCCTCACAGTCTTCTCTACACCTTCCTTCCTCTGCCATTAATTTACAAGTTTTTACAGAAGGCTCTCAGGTTGAAGAGCAAGGTAATCCTCATTGCACACTTCTGGCCCCAACAAACCTTGTTCACCTTTCTTTGGTCTCATCTGATATGCCCGCCATTGAGGTTGAAGCCGAATCTGGACCTTCTTTTCCACCCATCATGGCAATCCCCATCCAGACCTTCAGGGTTTGAAGCTAACTGCATGGTTTCTCCAATTCTGATGATGGGAAGATGCTACAGGCTTTCTTCCTCTGGTCAAAGGATTCTGATCTCATCTCTTAGTTCTTCAACTTGTAGGATTTATAAAAGTAAATGGAAAAGGTTATCTGTTTGGGAGCAGTAGAAGCAGGTAGACCCCTTTATGCCTCCTACTGCAGTTGTTTTGAATTTTCTGGCATGCCTCTTCCATGATGATGCTAGCTATTCTACCATCAAGGTCCAGCTTGCAGCTATTTCCAATTAGGCCTAGACACCCCCCCCCCCCCGGCATCATCAAAACTTTGTAAAGCTTTCCTTAGAGGTACCTTTATGCTTCATCCACTGATCAAAGACCCTACCCTTCCATGGTACCTGACTATGGTTCTGCAAGTATTGGTTCATCCAGCGGCTACAGTTGACTTAGAAATTTCTGTCTTGGAAGACGCTTTTTCTAGTGGCTATCACCTCCAGTGTCAGAACTTCAAGCTCTTTCCTCTAAATTCCCGTACTTCATTTTCACAGAGAGGGTAACTTTACGTACGAATCTGTCCTTTCTATCCAAGGTAGCCAGGGAGGGGAACATCAGTCAGTCTATTAAGCTTCCCATCTTTTTCCTAATTATCAGAATAAAGGAGAGTACACCCTTCATCTGCTGAACGTATATAGGCAATTATGTTTCTACTTGGAACCAAATCCTTTTAGGAAGTCTGAGCAGTTGTCTGTGTCCTTCTTTAAGGGAAAGAGAAGAAAATCCATTACGCAGGTTACTCTGTCTAGATGGTTGAAAGACCGTTTCCTTTGTGTATTCAACCAGAATCATACCCTTGCCAGGTCCTGTTAAAGCTCATTCTACAAGGTCTATGGCGACTTCTGAAGCCTTCTGGTGCAGGGTTTTGATTGAAGGTATTTGTGCTACAGCTACCTGGTCAAATCCTCATATGTTTGTCTCGCATTATAAGTTGGATATTATATCCAGAAGCAGGTGTGCCTTTGGCTCTGCTGTACTCCAGAATATCCTTCCATAAGAGCCACCCGGGATGTTTATGGTAGCTGGGGACACTGTCCCACAGGTTAATGGAGATGAAGATGACAACAGCAGATAAAGAAGTTATGCCTTACCATAACATTGCATCTGTGTTGTCCATCTTCATTTTCATTAACCATCCCAATCCCATTCCCCTTTCCAGTCTTTGGGAGACCTGTTGGAACTTTCAGCGGAACCTCTTTTCCTTCAGATTGAGCTCCTGACCTTTTCTCTCAAGGTCTTGGATGATTGGTCATTTTATAGGATAAAATTTTTTGGTTAATATACTTGGGGCAAACTCAATTTGAGGTAGTGTAGGAGTGGGGCATTATGGGTAGAAGGGAAGAACTCAAGTCTGGAATTTCAAGCTTGGAGAGCGGCTGGCCAGTTCCAAGGGTTAGAACCAAGACCAATAGGCTAATGAAAATGAATATGGGCAACACAGATGGAATTTTATGGGTAAGACATAACTTCTTTGTATGTACCATAAGAAGCAGTTAACAACAAGCAATACGTAATAGCTTTTTCATTGTTCAACAGTTTAATGTTGTATTTACTGTTAGTTACAGAAAAACAAGGAATTTAAAAAAGTGAATGGTTATTTGGGGGAAATGAGAAGAAGGGCAGAGATGAGGAGGAGGGGGTTGTTGCTCAGAGAGAGGAGTGGTGGAGAATTAGGATGATTACAATGGGAGGGAAAAGGTGAACTTATTTTGTAGTAGTGGTGTTAGCAACTATCTCGCATTGGAGGACCCTTTCAGCTTGTTTGTTCTGCATTTATGGTTCTTGCTACAAGGCACATGCACTTCCAGCTAAGCAGGGCTATTTTTCCAAGCCTGTGTATTACTCTTGCTGGAACATCCAGCTTCTGCTGCGTGTTACCTTTTCAGATGACCAGGTTGCCATTTGTTCTCCCTGGGTGACAGAGCCAGTTTTGGCTACTCAGTCCCACCATCCTTTAATGACTCCTCCAGCACTCAGAGTCGAGTTTCATCCCTTTACAGCATGAAGCCAGCAGATGGGTCAGTAATCAACACTGAGCATTTTCCACTGTTGCAGGAGTTCAGCATTGTAAGTGACAAATAGGAGGCAGCATGAGCTAGTGCACAAAAATACACCCTTGGCAGCAGTTAACTTGAGTTTGGGGTTGTTTTTCAGTTTTGATTTTAATCCATTATTTTTCATATACATATATATATATATATATATATATATATATATATATATATATATATATATATACACACACACTTTAGACATTGCATTCAGAAGCATAGTTAAGGTGGGGCAAATGTTGCAAGGTGTTTGAGGTATGATTGGCAGATCTGGTGGCTCAGTATAACAATACTGCCATTCATTTCAATCCCTGCACTTCTAACTGCCAGTGCAGAAACCAATGCCTAGATGGCTTTTTTGGTCAGAACTAAACTCTTCAAGCATCATGGTTCTGTTTTCACTTTTAGGAGTGGAATAAAACACTTTGTACTATTTAAAAGCTGTAGAAAACCACTTGCTGTAGTTTTTAACATGAACGTGAAGTACAGGATTTTTCTGTCTAACATAATGTTGAGACGCGCATAGAAATGGACCTGTCTTGCTCAAGCAAGGGGCGCTACAGGTCCAGGCAGTAGATCTTGCACATTTTTTTCTCTCTGCTCCTCACGATGAGCCAGCTGTGGCTCTGTTTGCATTATTCCTGTAAATGTAATGCTATCTTACCCACCTTGCATTTTATTTGGAAATTTTGCACCGTTGTTGGCACCTGCTCACCTAAGAGTGAGGGAGTGCAAAGCTCAGATGTTCATCATGTTTCACTGTTGCAGTCATGACTGTAGGGTTCTCCCCTGCCGGCAGGCAGTCCTCGGTCGGCCAGAATCCCAAAGTCTGGGTCCGGCGTCGGCTGTTCAACCATGCTCCCTGACATCAGAGCGCCAGGAGTACAAAGCTGACAGCCGACGCCATCTTCTCCAGTCTTTCTTGCCGTGTGGTGATAGCAGTTCGCAAGTGCCGGTCGGCTGACCCCTGACTATTTTTTCTGAAAAACTTCAGTCCGAAGAATTTCTTCTCCACTCAAAGCTAAGTATCCCGTTGGGGAAACTTTTTCTTGCTCCAGTCCGATGTCCGATATTTCATGTGGGAAGCAAATACCTCATAAGGATTTTCATTCTTACTGTATTCCTTGCTTAGGCCCTGACCACGACGTAGCTAGTGGTCGGTTTTGTGCTAGATTCAATCAACGTACAATTAAACGAAGGTACGATTTTGCTTTTCATTACTTCGGTAGGCGTTTTAACTACAAAATGTCGTCGGATACGGTTCCGGATACTGGAGTTCACAAACGTTGCACAGATAAAGACAGGCCTCCGAGGTCCAAATCTGACTATATCGCACAAGCGGAGCCAGCTTCAGGTTCGGCCATCGTCAGTGAGGCGCTTTTGCAGCCCCTGTCGTCGGCCATTTCAGAACCGATGGCCGAAACGGACTCTCACGAGGAGCCAACTAGGCCTTTGAATATTTCTATTGCAGGACCTTCAGGCAATGCTCTTTCGGATGGGTCCGGAGCCGCTGTGCAGGTACCGGCTTTCGAAGGGGTTTTCAGGCCTACTCAGCTTCTAATAAAGGCAAAGACAAAGGCAAAGACTCCTTCTAAATCAAAGACTGCAACACAGGCCTCTTCTGAACCAGCTCCCAAGTCACAGAAACAGTTACTCAAGATGGCGGAGGATTTACTTACTATGATTAGGGGTTCACATCCCCCTCCAGATAAAAGGTCAAGGCAGGAAGTTTATTATGACTCCTCTGATCAGGCTTCTGTTCCTTCAGTTTCTTCTTCTGACCAGGAATATTCTTTCCCTCCTTTTGAGGATTCTGATGCTGAGGAATCCATTCCTTCAGCTTCTCCCCCTGAGGATTTTTCTTTTGGGGAAACTTTGGATGAAATGAGGGAACATTTCCACTGGGAAGGACAGGAGTATTCGGAATCTAAGAAAAGACTAAGGGAATTTCTTCTTCTCTCCCAACATAGACCCCTGGCTATTCCTCCTGTTTTGGATATTGTGGATGATGCTTTTTCGGAGGCTAACTTAACCCCTGACTCTTTTCCTCCTGCTTCTGTTAAGCCTGATAGATATTACAGGGTTCCTGATTCCCACCAGTTTTTATACAAGAACCCTACTCCTGACCCTGAAACCATTTCTCAGGGTCCTAAGGGAGTTAAGGCCGCTTCTGCCAAAAACCCCATTCCCACTGAAAAGGATTCTAGATCTTTAGAAAGATGGGGCATAAAAGTGTACACTTCTGCTACTTTATCCATTAGGGCTTTAAACTGTCAGTTTCATATGCTGAAATACCAGCAATTTCTCTTGTCTGTTTTAAAACAAAAGCTTACTTCCATTTCTGCCTGTGCAGATGATAAGGAATTACATGACTTATTGCATGCCACTGAACAAGTTGGGAAGCATGGTTTACACTGTGGATTTGATGCCTTGGAGGCTTCTTGTAGGGCTGCTGCCTCCGGCACAGTTATTAGAAGGCATGCATGGCTAAAGGAACAAAATTTGCCAGAACAAGTAAAAGCTAAATTATTGGATGCTCCCGTTCAGCATAATGTTTTGTTTGGATCAAAAGCTGAAGAGGTGATTAAAAAGATGGAGGACAAGGCGAAATCCATGCAAACAGTTAAAGATTTCTTACAAGTACAGGCATCCAGGTTTAGCAGGAATTGGCCTTCTAATAATTGGTCCTTTCCCAATTCAGACAGGCCTCAGAGGGGTAGATATAGACACTCCCGAGGAAGGCCTCAAACACAAGCTTCTTATAGACCAAGACAGTGGACTGCTTCCACCCCTAGGGGGAGGAGAGGACAGGTCACAAACTCATAGGAAACAGACTCAATGACTCCCTCTGTTGGGCTACAGGAACTTTTTGCCTGGAAGCCCCTCTCGTAGGAAAACTCTCTCTTTTTTTATCAAAATTGGACTCATATAACCCAAGACAAGTGGGTTCTGGACGTGGTTTCAAGAGGTTACAAATTCCATTTTCATACCTTGCCAAGGCCAAGCGGGTGGCCAGACCTTCTAAAACATCAATGGACAGAGGCCTTAAACCAGGTGGAAGCTCTTTTGGCTATGAAAGCCATAGAACTAGTTCCACTTTCAGAGATGGGACAAGGTTTTTTACTCAAAGCTCTTTCTAGTCCCCAGGAAGCAAAACTCATGGAGACCCATTCTGGATCTGTCAGTCTTGAACACCTTTCTAGAGATTCCAAAATTCAAGATGCTTACTCTACAGCAGCTACTTCCAATGCTGTCCACAAATGCATGGATGGTAACTTTGGATTTAAAGGAGGCATATTTACACATTCCCATCAGGCAGGAACGCAGAAAATACCTCAGGTTCAAGGCCGGATCGAGGCACTTTCAATTCTCTGCGCTGCCCTTTGGATTGTCTACTGCCCAGGGTCTTCACCAAATGCCTGGCTCCAGTAGTAGCTTACTGCAGACTCAAGGGAATTCAAATTTACCCTTATCTGGATGATTGTCTAATTCAGGCAGACAGCAAGGATGTCTTACTCCAGCATCTAGAATTTGTACAGAACCTTCTCAAGTTCCTGGGATTCTCTGTAAACATAAAAAAGTCAAATTTGACACCCTCACAACAGATAACTTTTCTGGGTGCTCTTCTAAACACCACAACCCAGATGGCATTTCTGACATCCGAAAAACAATTACAGCTGGCTTCAACTTTCAAAACCTTGGCAACCTTAACTCAGCGATCTGCAAGGAGATTCCTGCAGGCTTTGGGTTACATGGCCTCCTGCATCCTTCTCGTACCATATGCAAGACTACACATGAGGAAAATACAGTGGTACCTAAAAAGTGTATGGTCTCAGCATTGCCACAGTTTAGACATACTGATCTCCGTCCTGCCTTGTCTTCAAAAGGAATTCCTTTGGTGGTCCAGGGCATGTACTCTAAACAAAGGGAAACCCTTCTGTCTGCCTCCTGCCACTCAGATTCTAACCACGAATGCTTCGGATTATGCTTGGGGAGCCCATTTTCAGGGCAACTGTCTGCAGGGCCTTTGGACAAAGGATCAGAAGCACCTGCATATCAATTTAAAGGAAATGTTAGCCATTCAGAAAGCTCTAATGGCCTTCAGGAATCTTCTACAACCAGGACAACTACTGATACGGACAGACAACACCACAGTTATGTGGTACATAAACAAGCAAGGTGGATCTCATTCCTACCCCCTTTGCAGACTAGCCATGGATCTATGGAACACAGCTCTCACTTGCAATCTGGACCTTCAAGCTCAGTTTCTACCAGGGAAGCAAAACTTCCTGGCAGACAGTCTGAGCAGAAACCTTGCGGATCCACACGAATGGATGCTGGACACCGAAATATTCAGGATGATAACAGCAGTCTGGGGACGTCCTCACATAGACCTCTTTGCATCCCATCTCAATCATCAACTACAGAATTTTTGCACCAGGACTTCCCACAAACTAGCTTGGAAAGTGGATGCACTATCTTTCAGTTGGAGAAACCTCTCAGGATATGCCTTTCCACTGCTTCTTCTTCTTCCATGGGTATTATTAAAGATCAAACAGGACAAGCCCAAGATGATAATCTTGTTGGCCCCAAATTGGCCTCGACAGTTTTGGTACCCCACTCTGAAAAACCTATGTCTGGAGCCCCCTTGGGTCTTACCACAGACTCCGAACCTTCTGTCCCAACATCAGGGTCAGGTTCTACACTCCCATGTCAGCAGTCACAGCCTGGCGGCCTGGTTAATCCAGGGCCTTTGATTTCTTCTCTCCTACCCAAGCAGGTTATGGATGTCATTTTGCAAGCCAGACGTCCTAGCACTAGAAAATCTTATGCAGGAAAATGGAAAAGATTTTGTTCCTGGATGCAGGCTCAGGATTCTGACCCTCTTCTTCCGAACATTCCTTTAATTTTACTTTACTTGACAGATCTCTTACATAAGGGTCTCTCTTTCTCTTCCATTAAGATACATGCCTCTGCTGTTTCCGCTCATTATAATACAGACCCTGCAATCTTTTCCCACCAGCTCATGAGACAGTTTCTCAGAGGAGCTAAGAACTTAAGACCTCCTAGATCTCCTCCCATTCCTGCTTGGGATCTCAACTATGTTTTGGAAAAGCTCACCTTGCCTCCTTTTGAGCCTGCTGCCTCTTCTGACATCAAGTTTTTATCTTGGAAAACAGCCATCCTGTTAGCCCTAACCTCTGCCAGTAGAGTTTCAGAGTTGCAAGCTCTTATGGCTGTGGAACCATATATTATTTTTCATCAAGACAGAGGGTCTTTGAGGACTAATCCTACCTTCATGCCTAAGGTGGTTTCCAAAGTGGCTTTAAATCAAACTATCCACTTGCCAACTTTTTTTCCCACTCCTCAAAGTAAAGGGGAAAAGATCTTACATTCCTTGGATGTACACAGACAACTACGTTTTTACCTGGACAGAACCAAGGACATCAGAAAATCAGAACAATTGTTTGTCTCTTATGCTTCAAGTAACCAAGGTAAAGCCATTTCAAAACAGACCATTTCTAAATGGATTGCTCATGGAATCAGATTTTGTTATTCACACCATGGAAAGCAAATCCAGGGAGTATACGGACTCATTCCACCAGAGCTGCTGCCACTTCTGCGGCCTTCCTCAGGGGAGTTCCTACCAAAGACATTTTGGAAGCTGCAACTTGGAGTTCAGTGCATACTTTTTCTAAGCACTACAATTTACCTCTCTACTCTAAGTCTAGGGCAGGTTTTGCCTCTGCAGTCTTGCAGGGCCTTTTAGCCGCCCCTTCTACTGTATGACCACCTCCCTTTCATTCTGCTTTGGGATTCTACCCTACAGTCATGACTGCAACAGTGAAACACGATGAACATAGTACAGTTGTGTACACCAACCATAAATATAGATGTTAGAGTGTCTTCACTGTTGCAGTCTGGGTTTCCCTCCCTCCTGTCCCCTCTTATTTTTACTTTTGCGTGGTTCCTTTTTTCACCATTCTTCTGAGGTGTATTTGCAAAGGATATGGGACCTTTCTCATTTTGGGACTCCTGACATCTGGGGCAAGAAAAACTGGAGAAGATGGCGTCGGCTGTCAGCTTTGTACTCCTGGCGCTCTGACGTCAGGGAGCATGGTTGAACAGCCGACGCTGGACCCAGACTTTGGGATTCTGGCCGACCGAGGACTGCCTGCCGGCAGGGGAGAACCCTACAGTCATGACTGCAACAGTGAAGACACTCGAACATCTACATTTATGGTAGGTGTACACAACTGTACTTTCTAGCTTCCAAGAGTAAACAGCAAAACTAGAGGTTAGAGCATGCCTGTATCTACGTAAAGGGAGTACAAGCTGGCCTCTTCAAGGAAACAAAAACTTGGGTGTGGCCATTTGAGAGGTTTCCACATGTGATTGCATACGACGAATGTTATGTCAGAAATGAAGCAGGTGGGATAGGACTTATGAACTGTATACATAATGCTCACAAATTTAACCATGTAGTCCTTTGAGTTGATGACTAAAAATTATTTTATATTGTATTAATTTAGTTATAATTCAGTTATGTAGTAACTTGGCTGATCCTTGTAGACTCTTCTCATTGGTGACCTAAGCATCTGTTAAAGGGTATGTGCTGAGATTATATACAGATATATGTATTTATTTATTTATTTTACATTTGTTGACTGGGCTAGTCTAACTGGATATATGTCCATTTTCAGTAGAGGCCCAGGGAGAAAAGCTCCACTAAACAAATAGTAGCATCTTCAGATATAGTACACTTTTCACACTAATACAGTTGTTTACATAGCAACTTAGTAATCATGAGAGGTAACATATTTTAAAAAAGGAAAAACAATAAAAGAAGAAAAAAAATATTTAGAAGGCAGTAACACATTCATATAGTCCAAGCTCGGTATATATCTACATATTCTATAATAGTTCCTAAGAAGGATGGCATTTATACAGTCTTAAATTAGCTTAACTGATCAGATTCTCAGAGGTATATGAAGGAGGTGGACTTAATGTAGCAATAGTGAAACTAGTATATAGTGCACATAGCAGGAAGGGGATTCTTAGTCTAGGTTAGTACATGTGCATAGCCAGTGAGTTGTAAGGTATAGTCTGAGTTTCTTTTTGAATAGTAGTGTTGAAGAAAGGGATGTGAGTTCACAAGGAAGTAGGTTCCAGGTTTTCCCCACAGTGTTAGACAACAGTGAATCCTCTGCTTTATTGTTGGGTTTATGTATGGATACCAGTAATTTATTTGCTGAGCGTAGGGTTGTAAGATTTTTATATGGGGTGATTAGGCTCATGAGTATTGGTGTATTGCTAGGATGATAAAGGGTCTTATGGGCAATAATAAGTTGGTGAAATTGAAGCTGATTATGCAGCTCCAGCCAACCTGGTTGTTTTAGATTATGACAGTGGTGGGTTCTAAATGGGGAGCCAGTGGCAAATCTGGCAATGTTATTGTAGGAGGTTGCCAGTTTGTTGAGGTTGTTTTTTAGATAGATTAGTGTAAATAATTGAGGCATAGAGGAGAGTACAGATGAGGTGGGTGTGGGCAGTAGTAGTTATAGCTGTAGGAGTAAGGAAGGGTTTAATCTTATAAAGGGAGCCTAGTTTTCTGTTAACTGATTTTATTGTAGTGTTGATGTGAGTATCAAAGTTAAAGTTGTGGTGTATTACTCCGAAGAGGTTGGTGGTTGTGTCAGGAGATATGACAGTGCCATTATTAGATTTGATTGTGAAGTCAGTTGGAGAGGACTTTTGTGTAGGAGTGAAGAGCAATAATTTTGTTTTTTTTTTGGGGGGGGGGTGTGGTTAAGGAGGAGGCACCGCTGTAAGAACCATTTT
Source organism: Protopterus annectens (assembly GCF_019279795.1). NCBI lineage: Eukaryota > Metazoa > Chordata > Ceratodontiformes > Protopteridae > Protopterus > Protopterus annectens. The sequence goes on along the minus strand of NC_056728.1, from coordinate 186,856,757 downwards.
TCTACTATTTGAAAGACATTTTGGGTAAGGGACTGCACTTCAGAAGAAACAGTAGCGGTGCATATTAATGTGGAATTGTCCGCGTATTGTATGCAAGTAGCTTGAGGGATGTTTACATTTAGATTGTTTATAAAAGTTGAGAATAGAAGATGGCCCAATATAGAACCCTGATGTCAAAGGCTTTTGAGAGATCAATAAACAGTGCAGAGGAAAGAGTGTTACTGTTATAATTTTTGATAATGCAGTCAGAAAAGGATAAGAGGGCAGTGGTAGTGCTGTGGAAAGGACTGAAACCATGCTGACAGGCTATTTTGGAGTAGGTGGTCTAACAGTTGACGGTGGATGCATTTTTCCATAATTTTAGTTAGAGAGAGTAATGCAATCGGATGAATGTTTGAAAGTTCTGTTGAGTTACCGCCTTTGTGTAGGGGGATTATGTGGGAGATTTTCTAAATAGATGGGATGGTTCCTTCTGTTATGGTTCTATTTATTAGGATATAAATAGGATAGGCTATAACTTTTGCTGCTATTTGCAGGTATTTGGCTGGTAATAGGTCAGCTGAGGGGGTGGGTGGTTTTTGTTTTTGAAGAAGGGTGCAGATGAGGGACGATGGAACTGGTTGTAAATGAAATGAAGGCAGTAACCTAGTTGGGGAGGAAGGCAGGATATAGGATACTGGAGGTAATGAGTTAGCAAGTGATTGGATGGCTTCAGTAAAGAAGGTATTAAAGGCATCAGCAATTTGCTTGGGATTCTCATGGGCTATCCCTGATGTGGTTGGTGTCTTGGAGTGACCTGGATGTAGGAGTCTATTGATACCTGCCCAGAATTTTTGTGGTTTATGTTGGTTAGTCTGCTGAAGTTGAAAGTAGATGTTTCTTTCATCTATGTATTGATGTTTTAGTAGTATTTCTAAGCTGCTTAAATTTTATATGATCAGCTGGGTTTTTAGTAGTATGCCATTTGGCCCAGATTGTAAGTAGAATTTTCTGCCTAGTTTCTTTTGTTAGCCATGAAGCAGTTTTAGTCCTATTTCTGATGGTACAAGTAAGAGGCATGGTAGTCCAGGATTTCTAAGAATTTGGTGTTAAAGTACGTCACTGCATCCTCTAGTTGGAGGTGTTTTAGGGGTGACCAATCACATGCACTAAGTTCAGTTTGGAAGCTTTCAGGGTTAAAATGTTTATTGGTTCGAGTTCTATATATGGTTGGGTTGAGGGTAGAGAATATTTAATTATAAATGTTAGTGAGTGATCGCTAATGTCATCTGGAAGAGTGCCCCCTTTATATGTTAGGGGATGAGTATTTGTTAGAATCCAATCTAAGGTGCTTTCTTTATGGGTGAGTTTGTGGATTCTGGTAGGAGAGGTGATTAGGAGAAAACATGTAGGTTTATGTGGGTAGTAGGATTAACTGTAGTACAGCTATTCCAGTCTATATTAAAGTCGCCCAGCACTATGGTTTCTTGTGGGTAGTTTGCGGAAAGCCAGCTAAGGATATTTTCAAGGGTGGTGATGTTATTTCCAGGAGTAAGATAGGAGCATATAATGTAGATGGACTTACAGGCATTAATCTGAAGCTTAGTGATAAGGATTTCAGCATTAGTATCTGAAGGTGGTTGGACATCTAATGAAGTAACTTGAAGCCTGCTTTGTATAGTATGGCTACTCCCCCACCTTTCTTGTTTAGATGATCTAATCTCAAAATATTGTATCCTGGAGGGGTGATTTCATAGTCTTGGGTTGCAGGTTTTAACCATGTTTTAGTTAGACATAGGATGTCAAATGCATGTACCTCTAGGAGAGCATTGAAGGTGGGTAACTTTATTGTTTATACTTCGTATGTTTAGGTGATCTATGAAGAGGGAGTTAGGAGGCCTTGTGGGGGTGTGAAAGGTAGAGGGGTTAGGACTATGTGGGTTAGTGGGGCAATTGTTGGGGCCTGGGTTGGGATGAATGTCACCATCCAGCAAGAGGTGGTGTTGAAGTCCGTGTGTGTGAATTAGGGGTTTATAAAATATGTTTTGGGTTTTCTTGGCTTGGACATATATGTAATATGGGCAACTGTATGATACTTTGGGAGGAGATAGCTGGCTGCTGATGTTATGTTAATGTGCTTGTGGGGGGGGGGCTGAAGTAGTTGGTAGGGATGTTTGCTTAGAAGGATGGTGGAAATTGGAATAGTTGAGATGTTCATAGGTTGTTAGGACATAGAGTAAAAAAAGGAAGGGTAGAAGTGAATATAAGAGTTTTGTGTGTCTTGACATGATGTTATAGGCATTGTGATGGAAAAATTGTAGATTAGTGAATGGGGGGTAGTGTATTTAATGAGGAGGAGTAATGTGCTACCTAGTGTTATACTACTAAACGAAAAGCAGTATGGGATTGGATTTTGGGAATGTGGGTGTGGTTAGAGAGGTATAAGCATAGGAGAAGTGGGGGTTGGTGGGAATTGGAGGTAGGGTAGGGGAGGAGAGCGAGCCCGCAGGGCGAATGGAAAGGGTTCAGACAAGTAAGTATGGAAGCTCTGAGAGAACAATCTCTGAATTGCTAATTACTATGAAGGTACTTACAGGTAGGTAAAGGTAGGTGGAAATCCTGTGAAAGTGATAATGGGGGGATACCTGAGTGCACTTGTGAGGAATCTGGTGGAGAGAATGGGAAATGTAAAAGCAATCTAATACAGCAAAGATGTGTTTTAAGTTATAGTAAGAGAGAGAGAGAGAAGGGGTAGAATGAGTGAGAAACGCGCCTAGTGTAGGTTGCCACCTGCTGGGCAAAAAGTATATTGCAGCAGAAGCTACGGATAAGAGATAGTGAATATTAAATTAGGGAAGGCTGTGATTAACAGCTACTGGAGGCTACACAAGGAGAAGAAAGGTTTGTTTGCTAGGGGTAAAGAGGGGCATGGCTGCCAGGCTTCCTGGCTAGGTAGCGTATTTAATACAGATATAAGGTATTTTAAGAAGGTCAGCTTTACGTCTAGGTTTGTTAAACATGTACTTCCTTGCTCCCTTCGGTAACAGGACTCTGAAGTGGGATGACAAGTTTCCTTAGATTGAGGTTGAGTTGGCTGGTTTTATTTGAAAGGGGTCCTTATTCTCCAGGCAGGAAATTTCTGAAAGTCTCAGTACAAGATAGTAGGTTGGAAAGCTGGGTACATTGGAGAGAGAGAAAGGAAAAAAAAACAATATGACGTGGCAAGAAGAAACAGCTTTACAATAATTAGGGTTAAGACACAGGCATTTCAGTCAGGTGCAAAACATGCTTATCAACTTACACTTACTCATATTAGCAAAAACAATGTAGCATAGGGATAGTAAGGTTGATAGGGCTTAAAGCCAAACAGGCTGGATCACATAATAATAAGGCACTGCTCAGAAAAAAGGGGTCTACAAAGGCTGAGATAACAGTTATCATTAGCTGGCTAAGAGAGCATTACAATGTTAACAGCTATGTTCTGTGAAATTTTATGCTGTAAGCTCTTCACAGTTCTAAAGAAGCTCCCTGGTATAAAATATTTGAAGGGAGACTGTGTGCTGATTTCAGCACTGCACAGCCTTTTTATTAACAGTATTTCTCAGCCCCTGTGAGCTATACAATGCCGCTAAAGCGTTGATACTAAAACGCTACAGTTCTGTGATATTCCATCAGGCTAAAGCAATGATTAACTTTATGCAAGGAGCTTTTGTAGTATCGGAATGCTCAGAATTATGGAGAATAACACGAATATATTAAAATCGCAGGCTAGTTCCGTACAATAACCCTGAAGGCTCTAACCATTCAGTCTATTTCATGTTAACCATTAATGTGATATTAAACGCTAAGGAGTATCACAGCGCTCACTCAAAGAAGTGGGGTAACTTACAACAGCTCCGCTTGGGAAGCACAGATACAAGTAGCCGTTACTGGTACAATTAAATAAGACAGAGATAAGATGAACCAACCTGGGTGGTTTTGCTTTTAAATGGTGTTACTAAACACACCCTAAGGAGCTATGACATTTAAGGTGCCATTAGACGTATTGTTGCATAAAATAATTCAGAAGAATCCACCAGTCCATAAAGTCATGAAGGTTTGTTGATCAGAAGGAAAGCACAGATGGAGACTTGTATATGCAGGTAAGGCAACATTAACTGTAAAGGCCCTTTTCTGTTGGTCTCAAAAAGGAAGAAAACACACTCACTCATACCTCTTTTAAGACAATTCAATGGTGCTTTCAATCAGCTTACTACTTTCTGGGTTCCTAGTGCAAAATGTCCCAGATTCAAGCTGTTCTGTTCCTGGTACAAACTCCCCCATGATTAAGAGGCCAACTTCTCTGATGAACAGGACCATAGCCCTCATAGAAAGCCTTTGTAGCTAATGCAAAAAATGTAGCTGTCTGTTTTAATGAAACAGTGCTCTGTTTGCATCATTATTTATCCAAGAGTACAAGTCTGCTTGTGCGGATGGCTGTTAAAACACTTTTAATCTCAAAAAAATAAAACATTAAAAACAGTAAAATGAAGACTGCTTTTGCGGGTATGTTAATGCCATCATTGTTGTTTATGTTATTACTTCAGTCAGTTTTACAGTATGTTGACACATCATGAAGCAAGCACTGCCACACTGATATTTATATGCATATGTGTGTGTGTGTATATATATATATATATATATATATATATATATATATATATATATGTGTGTGTGTGTGTTTGTGTGTATATATATTTATGTGACCTTAGACACAGCTGATTGCATTGTCCCGACCCATCATATGGATTACTTGTCCAATGCAGTTTGTCAAGGGATTTAACTTTTTTGTAAAGTGCAGTTGATGAAGGATTCCATTGTGGTAAGGTGAAGTGTGTTGTTGGATTTTCAATTTGCCATCTTTTTTAAGCAAGATTGTGGTACAGCAGGGGTAGGGAATGTACACTATCCCTGCAGTAGTGTGATCTTGAGAGCTGGTGTACATAATTTGTAGTGGGTGTGAAAGGCACAAGTGGGGCTTGACCCACTGCAGAAATACTTGTGATGATGTAATGTGCTGTGTTTTGGTTACATATGTGAATGAGCAGTTGAGTGAGTTTACAAACAGTTGATGTGAAGTTTTTCAACATCGCCGTTTGTTCTTTACATGTGGGTTCGGAGCTGATTCATTGGCTCTGAGTCGTATGCTTTCCAAGCTCAAGATCTTTGAGTAACTCGAGGCACAGTCCCTATCCCACGATTTTCTCCTACCAACCCCAGATCTAGTTTGCCGCTGCAACTGATCGCACGATCTTCAGAGGAAGCTCGGGCCAGTAACCTTCTTTTTTATTCTTAAAAGAATTTAAAACTAATTATTAGACTATCAGGGATCTGATATTTGTGAGACTTCTCATATGTCTTGTAATTGTTGTACAGTGAGTTAACTGGATATTATATTTTTGTCTTTCTAATTCAGAGCGGTTGCTCCTAGGCCTTTAGCCTTTCTTGAGTTGCATTTACTTGACAGGGCTCTGTCAAATTTAGTTCCCTATCCCCTTATTTTTCATAGAATTATTGCATTTGAACGTTTTTTGTGTCACATTATTCTCGTAGTCATTGCACTTCAGGGATCTGAACTTTCTAAGGAGTTCTGTGGTTTCGACTTTTTTGATGTTATCGGGGATCTGATATTTGTGTCTAATTTCTGTTTAAAATGTCTGAGAAACAAAAATCTGGATTTAAAAGGTTTGACTGTGGACAAAAGATGTCCATCACTGATAACCACATTTCTTGTGTGTACTGCTTGGGTCCACTACATTTGCAAGAAGGTTGCTCCATTTGCCATTCCTTCAGTGGCAGGGTTTTATTAGAGAGGTGAAGGGAATTGGTCGATAGAGGGCTGTTGAAGCCAGATTTTCAAGAAGCATTTGATAAGACTGACCCAACCTCCAAGTGCTCAAAGGGGTTGGAGTCTTCTAAGGTGTCATCGGAGCACAAGTCTTCTGTTCCGAGCACCTCTGGGAAGACACGGTTGCCGGCTCCGCAGCCTTCGGAGCCGTGCACCGAAATCTTACCTCGGAGCCAAATCATTGTGTTGGAGCCGGTGTCGGAAGTTTAAGTCCCTGATCCTTAAGTCGGTGGCTTCTTCGGCTCCTTCGTCACGTTCTTCCGGTACCCTTTCCGACATCGATATGGACCGCGTGGTGCAGAGACATTTGGTGAACCCGGCCCTGGCCAAATTGCTTTCAGCTTCGACCCAGTTGGCTTTGAAGCCTGCGACCCCCCCCCCCCCGCTACCACAATTTCTGCTCCTCCTCCTATGCCAGTTGAGCCTTCAGAGCTGGAAAGAGAGGATCTGATAGTGGTGGAACCCTTGGAGCCGAGGCCTGTTCCAATGCCCTCGGCCCCATCGACCTTGACTTCTTCGGTTCCGATCGAAGAGTCTCGGAGCCGATACTCTCTCGCTGGTTCTGGGGGTGAGAGTCAAACCAATACTTCACTTCTGACTCTTCCCCTCGGGGCTTCGGCGCAGATGAGCTTGGTTCCATCCTCTGGTTCGGAGCCCGTGGTCTCAGCCCCTGGGAGGTTGCCTTCTTCTTCGGAACCGGCGGATTCCTTGGGTCGAGAAACCAGTGCCTTCGATGCCATGAGGAAGGTCATGTCTGCTAAGACCCTTACCTCTTCAGATCTTTCTTCTTCCTCCCCTAAAGAGCCGCATTCTGTCCCAACACCACAGGTCCCCACCAAGCGTCGAGACCCAGAGCCTCAGGTAACCCCATTGTCACCCCTGCTTGACTGAGACTTCATCAGATGTCCCCACTGAGGAAGTCCCCAGAAAAAGACTGTGCAAGAGGAGGCATTTAGATTCCCCTCAGGAATCCTTAACATCAGACACCGACTTAGAGGTATCAGAAGGGTCTCCACAGTCCTCCTCTGAGGATGTCTCATTTGCAAACATCCTGGAAATATTAAGGCAGAGGGTTGACTGACAGTCCTTTACCCCTACTGAGGATGAGTCGGTGCTCCTGAAGGCCTTTAGGTCTCAACCTTCCACCTCTTGGGTTACTCCGCCCTTTGACAAATGAATGGACTTGGTCGCTCAAAGGCGTGGGAGTCCCCTGATTCCATGGAACTGGTCCCTTAGAGGCCCAACAAATTTATCACCTCCCTTCAAGACAGGTCTTTTCCTACGAAGGGAGTTCCCGTTGATGCCATGGTGGTGGCGGTCACCAAGAAAGAGATGTCAGAAACCTCTTCTGTTCATCCTCCTAATAAGGACTCTAGGACTATGGACAGATACATGAAACGCATCTTTAGTTCTGCGACATTTGCAATGAGATCGCTCAACTGTTTGACCCACTTTACCCGTCTTCATCGAGATCTCCTCAAAGAGCTCGGAGATACTCTACAGGGCAAAACAGATGATGCTGTTTCGGAGAAAGTAACGGCACCGCTTAACACCCTTAATTCTATTGTGAACTCGTCCATGCGGCTCATTTCTTATGCAGCCGATGGATCGAGCAGGGCAGCGGGTTCAGCGATAGCTCTGCAGAGACAATCCTGGATGCGCTTTTGCTCCTTTGCAGAAGCCTTCAAGTCTTCCTTTGTTAATACCCCATTTGATGGCTCTTCCTTGTTTGAGCCTATAGTCAAGGAGACACTCACTAGGTGTGAGCAGGAAGGAAAGACTGTATCTGCCATAGGAGTCCGTTTTTCCACCCCCACTAGACCATACCCCAAAGGGCAGAAAGGTGGAAAAATGCATTTCCAAAAGTCCCAAGGAGCTTTCCAGAACACATGTAGTGAACCCCCCTCCAGGGGCAGAGGAGGGGGGTATTAATGGTAGACACCGCCCAGACGCAGAGGGGGTCTGCAGAACCAGGGTGACAGGGAGCAGTTCCTTGGCAAGCCCTATCAGTGCTCCTGAGAGGAGGCCCGGCCTTCCTGCTCTGGAGGCAGTTGGGGGTCGCTTAGCTTTATACCCAGACGCCTGGCTAGGAATTGCATCAGATTCTTGGGTAAAAAGCATAATTACCAGAGGGTTACATCATTCCCTTTTCAGAATCCCCTTCTATTCGTACAAGAATCCCAGATGTTCCACCCAGTCTGCGGAATCTGGCAACTATACAAATTCAAAGGCTGCAAGAAAAACAGTCATCCAGCCAGTCCCGGCAGACCAGATAGGATCCGGAACTTACTCCAGGTTCTTTTTATTTCCAAAGAAAACGGGACTGGAGGCCCATTTTAGACCTCAGCAAACTAAATACCTTTGTCAAAAAGGAAAAGTTCCGGATGGTCACACTTCAATCGATACTTCCGTTTCTCGAAACGGGCGATTGGATGTGCTCTATATATCTCAAGGATGCGTACTACCTCATCAAAATGGCCAGGCCATCCGGAGATCACTTGCGTTTCCAGCTGGGGGCCAGTCACTACCAATTCTGAGCTCTGCCCTTTGGTCTCACTACAGCTCCCAGAGTGTTCACCAAATGTATGGCAGTGGTCACGACTCACCTGAGATGTTTAGGATTCTGGGTGTTTCCATATCTGGATGACTGGCTCCTCACTGCTACCACCAGGCATCAACTAATTCGCACCAGAGATTACAGTATCAACCTGTGTTCCAGGTTGGGCATAACGTTACATTTCAAAAAATCTGCTTTATTGCCGTCGCAGCATATTTCCTTTATAGGAGCAGATCTAGACACCACCACCTCCCTGGTCAGATTGCCTCAAGAAAGAGTAATATCTTTGCGAAGTCAAGTGTCCCATTTGTTAATGGAAAGGAGAGTTCTGGCATTCCAGGTTCTGAAGCTGTTGGGCACCATGACAGCAACACTCATAGCGATTCCTCTGGGACGAATGCACATGAGGATACTCCAATGGCTACTATTCACACAGTGGTCTTATCAACAGCTTCCAGTGTCACACAAGATTCTTCTGACAAATGCTTGCAAAAAGGACCTTCTTTGGTGGTTGAACAGCCACCAAGTTACTGTAGGTCCCACATTTGTACTTCCCCCTCCCACAGCCACAGTGACCATGGATGCTTCCCTGATAGGGTGGGGGGGGGCTGTTTCAGGGAAGAACTGTCCAAGGCACTTGGTCAGACATGGAATCTCATTTGCACATCAATGTCCTAGAGTTGAGAGCAGTATTTCTAGCGTTGCAACACTTTCACGACTCTCTACCTCGAGAGACGATTGCAGTACAGACAGACAACATGTCGGTAATCTGGCACATCAACAAGCAATGGGGAACCAAGTCTTACCCCTTATGCCGAGAGGCTCTGAGACTTTGGCAGTGGGCTGTATCCACCGGGCACTTTCTGATAGCAACTCACATACCCGGGTCATCCAACGTGATAGCGGACAAACTGAGCAGAGCCATTCTGTTGCCTCACGAGTGGTCCCTCAAAGAACAAGTGGCAGAAAGGATATTTCGCAGATGGGGCCAGCCTTGCTGTGACCTTTTTGCATCCCTGATGAATGCCAAATGCAGAAGCTACTTTTCCCTGTACCCCCCACCAGGGGACAGCCCGAGGGACTCACTTGTACACGATTGGCCCTCGGGTCTCCTTTATGCCTTCCCTCCAGTCCCTCTGATTCCCAGATTCTTACAGAAAGCCAAAAGCCTGGGAAGGATTGTTATTCTAATAGCCCTGTTTTGGCCTTGGCAGATATGGTTCCCCTTCCTACAGCAATACCAAGTGGAAGAACCTTGGGTTCTGGACCCAGTGCCAGACCTTCTGACTCATTCGTCGGGAATTCTTTATCCCACTCTCGTCTCCCTCAAACTGACAGCTTGGCTGCTGCACTTCCCAACCTAGCCAGGTCACATGATTTGTCTCCAACGGTTCAATGTATTTTAGTTTCATCTCACAAAGTCTCCACCAGGAAACTTTATAAAAGCAAATGGAGGCGATTTGTTCATTGGGCTTCTCAGCATGGTATTGATCCCTCTGTTGCCCCTGTTCATAGTATTCTGGAATTCTTGACTTCACTCTTTCACGATGGTGCTGCAGCTTCTATGATAAGGGTTCAATTAGCTGCCATACCTAACTTCCATGTAGGATGCAGTGGTTCAAACATTATGTCCCACAGATTATGTAAAGCCTTTTTGAAAGGGACTCATCACCTTAGGCCACCTATCAGACATCCTGTTACTCCCTGGAATCAGAATTTCGTGCTATCTCAACTCATACTTCCACCTTTTGAGCCTGCATCATCTTGTCCTTTGAAGTTCCTTTCTTGGAAGACAATTTTCTTAGTGGCTATTACTTCGGCTCGTAGAGTTTCTGAACTACAAGCACTTTCTATCAGGCCTCCATATCTAGTCTTTTACCCTGACAGTGTGTCTTTAAGAACAAATCCAACCTTTCTTCCTAAGGTCTGCTCCGAGGCAAATTTGAACCAGTCTATTGACCTTCCTACTTTTTTCAGACATCATGCTAATAGAATGGAGTACATGTTACATAAGCTTGATGTTCACAGACAATTGAGGTTTTACTTGGACAGAACAAAAGAATTTAGGAAATCTCATTAACTATTCGTTTTCTATGTAGACAATAAGAAAGGTTTGTCGGTATCCAAAGTTACATTGTCCAAATGGATCTCTGATTGCATAAAATTTGTATATTCTTCAGCTAAACAACCTTTAGAACGTGAGGTAAAAGCTCATTCTACCAGGGCTGTTTCTACCATCTTTAGCCCACACAGCCCGTCTACCTTTGGACACCATTTGTGCACCTGCTACTTGGTCCAAACCTCATACATTTATCACTCATTACAAAGAGGACAGGGCCTCCAGGGACAGGGATTCCTTTGGTTCCACCGTTCTCAGGAATATACTCCCGTGAGCCATCCAGGATTAGGGTGCTTGGGACGCTACTCGCGTGTAAAGAACAAACGGCGAGATTGAACAACTTCACATAAAGCAGTTATGTTCTTACCATAATGTTCCATGTGAATTGTTCATCTCGCCTTTATTCTTAGACTCCCTCCCACCTTCCCCCCTCCAGGTTATGGAAGAACAGGTATGACTGGTGGTCTGGTTGGTCTTGCTAGTGTCCTTCTTTCCAAACAGATTATTGCTTAGCTATTGTAAATAGTTATGTACATTGTTTGTAATTGGTTGATTAGTGTGTTATTTTTCTTGCTGGTTCAGCAAACTAGATCTGGGGTTGGTAGGAGAGCATCATGGGATAGGGACTGTGCCTCGAGCTACTCAAAGATCTTGAGCTTGGAAAGCGGACGACTCGGAGCCGATGGAGCGGCTCCAAACCCACGTGTAAAGAACAAAAGCGAGATGAACAACTCACATGGAACGTTATGGTAAGAACATAACTTCTTTTTTGATTGCTTGAGTGTCTGTTCAATTAGATATAGTAACATAAACCGTAAATATGTGCAGATACATATATTGGTAGCTGGTTGAACAGTACAGTTAACTTTCATAACCCAGTTAAAAACCTTTACATTTTACTCTAGCCTTTCTACAACTTTCTCAACTGCATTTCACCAAGCAAAGCTGAACTTTAGTGCACCTTAAGCCCTCGGCTGAACACATCCTTTTGTAGCATTTTCCATTACATCTCAAACCCCCCTTTAGCACTCTTCTCCTTTCCTTGTACAACTCCATCACTTACACAAGCAGTTTCACTAGTTATTCACAGCCATGCAACCTCCACATTTTTCAAATTATCCATCCTGCATCCATCAACTGAACCAACACTTAACCACCACATCATGCATTTTCAACCCCTTATACTTCCAACATCGTCTCTACTTCATTGCTGCAGAAACAGCCACCCCCATTTTACCATAGCACATTGCAGTCTGTGTTCACATACTCTTCCAACTTTGCCTCCCTGTATCCATCACTCGCAGGGAAACCGGAAAACACTACTTATTTCCATCTTCATTCTAAATATGTGGCCTCCTGCCTTTTACATGAACCCACCTAACCAACCCCACCCTACTATCACAGAAACACTTACACCATTAAACATTACTGTTCCATTAATTCTCACACTCACAGCTCCACTCAGTAATCCTACACAGCTTCACCAAATCACACTCACTGTCTTCATCCGCCCTTGTAGACTCTCCCAAACCCTGCAACAGTAAAGGAATATCTGTAGTTAACCATCAGAGTACACCTGTCTTTCAAATTCTGCTGCTCTGCATTGAAACTAATCCATGTCCACAAACTTCAAGGGTCACGTGCAGTAATGTTGCAATGATAAATGCAGGAAGCATGCTAAACAAACTGGAGCAGTTACACTTCACCACCACTCAAAACCTTAAGGTTCTTGCTATCTCAAAAGCTTTGCTGCAGTGAAACAGTCATAACCTTAATTTCCACTTCCTCCTGTTACATCTATTCATCACTTTATCAGTTAAATGTAGAGGGAGGCACGCTCATACTCATAAAAAAGCAGCATAATCCTTAATTCACTAAACCACAACTCATCTTGTTGCGATCATGTTCCCATCTGGTCAACAGCCATACCATACCAATCTTACCTTGATAGTAGCCGATCTCCTAATCTTACTAAGTACATAAAATGCATATCAGTTCTCACAAACATTCTTGACACACACAAACCATTCAAAAACTTAATAACTAACAGACTTCAGTACTAGTCTTCTAAACTGAAGAGACTCCTACACACAAGACATCTCAATAAACCACGGCCTTTCACAAGTAGAAAAGGAGCTGGCCAAAAAAGCAATTATATAAACACTCCTCCCTCGCTCCAGTACTGCTATTAACATACTGCAAACTCACTGCTATTTATTATCCCCTTCCTGTAACTTTTCCACTTACTCCCTGACACAATCCTCCCTGCCCACTATCCCCCAATGCCTACTTGCTCCATCTTCTCCTGCCTGCAACTCCAACACCTCTCTCATTTCTACTTCATTATTGCTTCACATTTTTGACCATATTACTTCCACATCATTTGTCTTGCTTTTGCCATACGCATGCCCATTCAAGAAGTAATTGCCTACGTTTTTAGTAGCCTACTTATATTCTTGTATATTGTTGAAGTAACTGTGCAAATGCCTGTCATGAATTACTGTACTGGCAGTTTTGCATACTACTGTATCTTCAAATTTGTCAGTTTCGTTGGGGTTGCATGTCATATTTCACCTGGATAAGTTTGAAAATGGTCCATTGGAATCAGTGCTTTGCTCTGGTTAACAAATACATAAAACAGTAAGTAAATAAACGTATTAAAAGCATGTTTTGGGGAGGTTGGAGATGACTTGAGTGCTTAGAAACCCTCATGGACACCCAGCTTACAGGACATGTAAATCACAAAGACAGTAATGAACATAATGAACAAGTGATTCAGCCTGGAGCTGTGAGACATAAATAGTAATTACTAAGCACTCTGATACCCTTTAGCACCGACTGTGAATTCTAGAGGTGAGGAGAGAGAACCATAGACACTATGGAGTATGAATTCAAGAAATGGAAGAGGTAAACTTTGGCAGTAGTTGTTGTTTGTCTTTCGGCTTTTCCCGGTATGGGGTCGCCACAGCGGAACTCCGGTCTGCAAATGATTGGCAGTAGATTTTTACGAAACGGTGAGGTGCCAGCTCGACGCCCAACCTTCAACGAAGGCACACCCATTTACGCATGCATGTCTTTCGAATGCTACCCAACCGCGGGGAGGACATGCAGACTCCACACAGAAGGCACTCCCAAGCCCAGCCGAGAATCGAACGGGAGAACCTCTTGCTGTGAGGTAACAACGCTATCGCCGTACCACCGCGGCAACTAAACTTTGGCAGTAGTGAGCATTGAAAATCAGTTTGGAATGGAGGAGGCATTATTCTGTACAAGGAGCACTAAATGAGAATGGGGATCAGTTTAGGCAAAACTTGCAGGATACTTCTGTTAAGGGTCGTCTTCGTAAAGTGGAATTCTGGTTTGGAGCATTTACTAACTCACTCTCTCTTTTTGTTTACTGCAGTTGCAGTCTGCCATTTCATTTAAACACATTCCATTTGGTTGCTCTGAGTGTTGATACTGTGAGACTGGACAAGCCAACCATCATTGTAAAGAAAATGAGTATTTGGCAGAAGTTCTGAACTGCATTGGGAGGATGGAGAGTTCTTTTATATTTGAAAATTTGTTATGCTATCCTAATTATTGATACTAGTTGAGTAGATACCCTTCTCATTCAGTGATAAAGGGCTGTTGGCTAGTTAGTGAATTACAGTAAGCAGATGTCAAGATTTTAGAATTGAAGTTATGTTTTCATTTACTTACTTTAGTTTGATAACTGGGTGTGTGGTCTGGTAGTGGACCCTTTTCTGACAACATCCCAATCCGAGTCCTGCGGCAAAGACAGGTACATTAACAGTTGAAAAACAAGTAGACATATCAAATGTTATAAAGACAATATAATACAAGTAACAGGAATTAATTATATACATGTTACACAATATAAAGAGGTGTACAGTATATGGAACTTGCACAATGTAAAGAGCTTGAGCCATAATGTTAAGATTTAATGACTATATTCTAACAAAAAAAATGATAACCTGCGTCTCTGAAATAAGTTGATTTATTTTTTTCCATGTTGGAACCAGAATATGTAGCTTCAGTGTTAAAGATATTGGGTAGAAATGATGACGTGATGAGAAGGCAGTGGAGGTTACTATGCAAAAGCACCACAGACCATTTTATTTCTTGGTTTCTTTTTTTTTTCTTTTGCTTATTCTGAGCTTCCCTTTAGTACTCTGTTTGTACAGAACAGTTTTATTGGCAGTTATAGCAATATAAAACTTTCATGCTGACTAGTGTTTTAACTTTTTTGGGGGGGGGGGTCCCCTTGACATCATTTTACTGGCCAGGCTGTCCTGTGCCCCACGTCTGTGCTGGGTCTACCAGTTAATCTCTTACCCCTTGGACTTGGCTCTAGTATTGTTGGGGATGGCCGTGGATCCTAAGGGCATCCTGTAGGCGTGTCCATCTTTGCATCCATCAAGGGGGATTCTTTAATAATCCCTTCCCCAAACCTTCCCCATGCTGGTGGAGTACGTCCAAAGGCATCTCTTCTCATTGGACCACACCACCCCTTATGGAGTGTTGTTGAATACTTCCTCCCAAAGAGATTGAGCTTTCCCATCCCTCCTTGCCACTCTGTCAGTCACGTGAACTGCTACCTGCCTCTGGTCTGCCTCGGCCATAGTCAGAGCTTTATCCCTTTATTTTTCTGGGGAAAGTCAGACTGCACCATGACAGGTGTCAGTTCAGCAGAGGCCCAGGGAGAAAAGCTCTACTGTTAATAAATCTCATAAGACGTCATACAGTACAATGCAAAACATCAAATGTTAAATATCACATATAGGATTCAACAATTAGTCTTTATAAAGAAAAAAAGAGAAATATATCCTAAATGTCATCATATTCCACAGTTATATTTCAGATATACTAAGCAGCAGAGAAACCGCAGTGGTGGTGCTGCGGTAGCGTTGTCGCCTCACAATAAGATGTTGTCCTGTTCGATTCTCAGCTAAAGCGTCTTCTGTGTGAAGACATGCGTGAATGGGCATACCTTCGTTGAAGGTTGTACGTCAGGGCTGGCAACTTGGTACGTAAAAATCTACTGCCAATCATTAGCGGGCCGGAGTTCCGCTGTGGCAACCCCTAACCGGGAAAAGCAGAAAGATACAACAACTAAGCAGCAGAGAATGCATGTATGTATCTTTCGGCTTTTTCCCGGTTAGGGGTCGCCACAGCGGAACTCCGGTCCGCTAATGATTGGCAGTAGATTTTTGTATACCAACTTGCCAGGCCTGATGCACAACATTCAACGAAGGTATGCCCATTCACGCATGTCTCCACACAGAAGACGCTTTAGCTGAGAATCGAACAGGACAACGTCTTACTGTGAGGCGACAATGCTACCGCAGCACCACCACAGCAGCTAAGCAGCAGAGAATAACGTTAAGAATTTCTATTGGGTCAATACACAGGTGCAAACAGAATATGTGTAGCGCATTGCCAATAGAAATCCTTTTCTATTCTATAGCTTACAGAAGTAACTATTGCCAATTTCTACATATCTGCCTTATTTTTTTGTCCGGACTGCATGTATCTTGCATCTGTTTTGATAGAATTCAGGCTCCCATTTTCTGGACCACTGTCTCTGGCTGTATTGGTGGTCTTGTTCTCTGTTCATCCATAATTTGCTGTAGAACCATTAATGCATCCTTTGTAAAGTCTGCCCAGATTCAGCTGTATTAAGGTGTTTAGGAGTTGAGCACTGTTATAAGAGGGGAAAAAACACCACAATATAAAACCACATTTATACATGGGGATCTACTAGGGAGAAAGGCAAACAGAAGGCTACAGGGATGTAGTGCGAACACCCAGGAAAAGAGTAAAGGAAGAGATGACAGAAGTTTAGTGATCCTTATGAGTATCTTCAGAGCCTAACAAGTTAGAATTATGTTTCAGAAACAGTTTGAGCAGTTAACTTAAGGATAATAAGATTGTACAGAGGATATGTTGGATACACAGAGCAGCTAGCTTAAGATGGAAATCTGTTCAAAGGTAGGGGAATAAGTCAAACATTTATTAAATTGTAAAAGACTGTTTTATTTAAATATGAATACAGACTTCTGTGAATGATGTATACTGAAGGCAGAGACAGGAGGCTAACAAGCAAATTGGGTTTGTTAAATAGAGTTTAACAATATAAGTAAAATTAACAATGCAGAAAGGAAAAATTCTGAAAACTAAACTGTGGATGTAACATTACTAAAGTTGTGTGCTTCTACTTTAATGCAGTCCTGAGACCAGCATTTTTACAAGGGGAACCCTCATTGTACGCTCCTTAATTACATGTACTAATGCCATAATCAGACAACAGTGGTGGTAAGGGGAACTTGCACGTTCAAACCTACACTTGTGTAACCCAAATGAGGATAGCACATCCCTATGTGGTAACAGTTTGATAATTTGTTGTTCCTATTACTATACACCTGCTTCTGCACAGTTCTGCCTCTAAATGTTACAAAATATACTAATTACATAAGAATCACACCGCATAGACCTAGTCTGTAATCAGCCTGCATGCACAGCACAGTACTGATAGTTGGTATTAGTAAGGCAAACTCACAATTGCTGCACATCCAGGATTCAACCTTGAGATATATTTTATTAGTTGTTCTCTGTTCTGAAATATCCTGTTTCTACATATTGTTAGACACCCAGGCCTTAGATACTGCATGTCTGACGTCGTTTTGCAGCTCATCATCTTGGCGGCTGTTGTGGCATTTTCTCATTCACACTGAGATTTAAAGATTCAGTTACGTTATCCATTCTGCTGTGCAGCCGCTCCATGCACTTTGTATCTGTTGCCCCCTCTAATTTATTTATTTATTTATTTATTTTTGTTATTGTATGCAGTGTAGACATATTCCTGGACTATCTTTACTTGATTCTTCCTTTTTTATGTGCCTCATCCATTCTGCCCTCATAGTTTTGAGCCTTATTTTTCCATTTGTTGTAATATAGAACAATGTCTTTATTTGTTGTTTACACCTAGTGCAAGCCAAGTCTCACTGAAAGCTTTAGCTAATCTCACTTTTTCCTTTTCTCTGTGTGGGTTTGAATACCTCATTACTTTGGGTTGTTTCTCTTGGCTTATTTATTTCAGTACCTCCTAATTCAGCTTAGCTTCCATTTTTCTTTGTACTGGTATATATACAAATGGGTTCAATTGGCTCCTTTTTATGATTTCGTATTTCTGAAGTATGAGCTCAGTTAAATCTAATTGACATGCCTCTGTGGATCATTGTGTCTACATTTTAGTTGGCTGTCTAGAGTCGGTTGTCATGCACATTTATTACAGCGAGTATTTTGGGTGTTGAGGTTAGTAGTTGAAACTAGTACTTAATACAAATGGTAATAGCTGCAGATCAGGTTATGGGAAAATAACTGCATTCCTTCAGTCTTTATTCATCCTGCTGTCCTGGAGATAGAATGTAAAAAAATTCATCTAACAAACAGTTTGCATGAAATAATTGTTACACCAGTACAATAAATATTACATTTTATTGAAGTATTTTTTAAAAAATTGTTTTGACTCATTTAGTTGAAAAGATTTTGTGGGTATAAATACGAGGGAGTGAATGCTCATTTGTGTGAATCACATATGGTTGTATTTAGCTTTATATGGTTTAGGTAAGTAGAAGTGTGCAGGAAAATTAATGTTTAAATGAATAAGTGATAGTTAAAATTTCCAAGACTATTACGGTAGTTTGTGTGTTTGTGCAACTATTTACTGGTAAGGGAATAGATTCAGTGTTGTGCAGGTTTTGTTTGTTCTGTGTCCTTTGTCTTGTATAGTAGTAGTACTGTTAGGAAAAGTTTGTTGGTAACAATCTGTATGAGTATTGTAAGGGTCAGGGGTGGGATTATGGTCCCTAACACTGCTACTACTACCAGCAAGATAATTGAGTTGTGTAGCTGGGGTTTACTGAGAAAGTGCTTCTTTAGTGGGAGAGAAGTATTCTGTGTTTTGTGATTTTCTCTCTTTATTTATTTATTATACCCTTTCTGATTCTGTTCTTTGAGATTTATGTATATGTAATTATTGCTGCAGAGTCTTGCACTGTAGTTACCAGTTCAACGAAACCTGACTCGGTGAAACTTAAATCCTGGAGATAGGCTTTAACATGGATCCCAAAATGAGACATGTCGTCCACTCTCCTCTCATAGTGCTTGAAGTGCTGGCTTTCAACAAATTGGGATGTCTATCAAAACCAAAATCAAACCAGGTTTGATAAAACTCACGACACTCATATAAATATGTCTAGATAAAGAAAGATCGGTAGGTAGAGATGTAAATACACGGAAACTCATCCTGATGTCTCTCTGCTTATTATCTTGCCACTTCAGCTTGATTACAGTGCTGCGGTAGCGTTGTCGCCTCACACTAAGATGCTGTCCGGTTCGATTCTCAGCTAGAGTGTCTTCTGCGTGGAGACATGCATGAATGGGCGTACTTTCGTTGAAGGTTGTGCGTCAGAGCTGGCAACTCTGTACGTAAAAAAAAATCAACTGCCAATCATTAGTGGACCGGAGTGGAAGCCAAAAGAAACAACATTCTTTGTCCAGCTTTATATGTCGTCTGACCTTGGAGAAATGGGGACTGCATGTGTACTTTTTGTTGTTGTTGTATCTTTCGGCTTTTCCCGGTTAGGGGTCGCCACAGCGGAACTCCGGTCCGCTAATGATTGGCAGTAGAGTTTTACGTACCAACTTGCCAGGCCTGACGCACAACCTTCAATGAAGGTATGCTCATTCACGCATGTCTCCACGCAGAAGACGCTTTAGCTGAGAATTCAACAGGACAACGTCTTGCTGTGAGGCAACAATGCTACCGCAGCACCACCACCGCATCTGTACTGTGTAGGGAAAATTTAGAGAGGTTCCTGCAGGGTAGGTTGCTGTCTGTCTGCTGTAATATTTGATGCAGCAAGGTGTTGCCAGACTATTCTGAAATTAAAGCAGCATCCTTCCCCAAATTTGGGTTTTGTGATTAATTGAAAATTCTGTTTATTAAGTGCCTTTGCTTCTTTATTCCTTGAATATCTGTCAGTGTTATTGTATCCAGTTTAGCTTTGTTTTATTTAGCACCGTCTAGTGTACGTCTGAGTCCAAAATGGTGTCACATGGTACTACTCAGCAAGTTTGCTGTCTGTCATGCCACTGGATAAATGTCTGACTGTAGTGACTGTATTCCCGAGTCTAGGAGCATGCACTGTTAAGTTGACCAAGGGCTGTTTAATCATAAAAATGCCGAGATAATGTTCATAGGTTCATAGGTTCATAGGTTCATACTAGGCTATCTGCCCGAGGGCATTTACAAGCCTAGCCCATCGTTTTTGTGGCTTAGCACACCCCTTTAGTATGGGGAACTATACCCATTATTTTTCTGTGCCTCTGTCGAGCAGTGACACTGAGGTAATCCCTGGGGTATATCTGCGATCTCCCATCCATTGGTCAAGATTTCTCTTGAACAAGGCCAGCGAGGTGCTCTGCCTCACATGTACCGGGATTTTGTTCCACAGCATAGGGAGTCTTTGGGTGATGAATCTATCCCTCCAGCACGTCCTATTAATAGCCGTGTCAAGGTTAAAAGTTTAGTTTCTTTAGGAAAAGTTTTATTTTAGCATCTATTTCTCTACTTCCTGGTATTCCCCAGCTAGGCTATCCTTCATCTTAATAAGTTTTGTACAACTTCCTGGTTTCATCATTTACCCTGGATTACTAAGATGTTATAGTAACTTGTAGTGTCTTTGACTACAGTGAACCTTGTTGTCTACCTTGGATTTTCAGGTGATGGCACCTTCTTGTAGTGACAGAGATTTATGGCAAGCAGTACTTTTACTTTAGTTTATGTATTTTTAGCACTGCCACCTGCTCCACATTGTGGGCTACACAATATTTTCACTGCCTTGCCTGCACTTCTGCTTATTGGCATTCCTCAGGGTATTTTTATTTAGTGGCCTGCATTCCAACTCTCCAGCATCCATTATGTGTAAACAAAAGTTGAAAAATGCCTTGCAAAGGTTAGCTAGTGAAAGAAACGAAAAGCAGAAGTGTTGTACAAGTTGTTGTAATCTCTAAACCAGAAGCCAGGTTCTTCAACCAAAGTTTTCATTTAGAACTTTGTTTTTTTTTAATTATTCTGTTGGTGTTCATTTCTCAGCCCGTTTTACATACATCTTCAACACTGACACCTGCTGGCTTACCTGTGTGCTTTCCTGCAGCAGTACAAGTTTGAGTCGGCTAGTAACTTTTGTTTTTAATTTTTTCATTGTTTATTTGTAAGTGGTCAGTTATGTAATTCACCAACACAGGATGATTTCACCTAGTTAGCCTACCTGTGTGATCTTTGTATATGTATTTGCCCAAAATTAAATATCCTGGATGGTTTTGAATAGTCGTAGAATCTGCTTTAACTGTTTTCTGTAGCACCTCTGGAAGGCAGATCGTTCACCTTTTCTGCAAAATACGTTTTACGTTATACTTTTAATTGCTGTCTTACCTGATAAAGCTGCAAATCTTAAACTATAAATTTTATTGTATTGAATATTTTTCTCATTTCGGTATGTCATACTTCACAACAAGACTGAGCCTGAAAGCACTAAGCTTTTAACCACTTGCCTGGTGAAATTACAAAACTTGCTAACAGACAACTGTTTGCTTCATTTTAGTTTTTGCACAGAACAGTGCACATGCCACAGATGTTCGTGTTACCCTGCTGCAGTCATCACACTTGGGTTACCCTGCCGTCAGGTGGTCCCGCAGTTGGCCCGAATTCCAAAGTCTTGGTCCGGCGTCGGTTGCTGTCGCTTCTTCCCTGACGTCAGTGCGCCAGGGGTATATGAGAGGCATCCAACGCCATTTTCTTCAGTCTTTCTTGCCGCGCGGTGCCCGAAGCAGAAGCAGTTCGCAAGTGACGGTCGGCCGACACCTGAGATTTTCGAATCGAGTTTCAGTCCGAAGTCTTCAAAGCTAAGTACCCCGTTGGGGAACCTTTTCTTGCCTCAGTCCGATGTCAGAAAAAGTTAACAATTGCATTTCTTGTGGGAAGCAAATACCTCATAAGGACTTTAATTCTTTTTGTGTACCTTGCCTAGGCCCAGACCACGACATCACTGGTTGTCGGTTTTGTGCTAGGTTCAATAAGTGAACTATAAAGCGACATTTTGATTTCGCACGACACTACTTCGGTAGAAAATTTAATTACACTATGCCGTCGGAGCAACCGACTACCGGCGTGCATAAAAAACGCAAAGATAAAGACAGGCAGCCTAGATCCAAGCCAGACTCCGAGGCCTCAGCTGGGCCAGTCGGAGGTTCTCTGGTTTTCAATGAGGTGCCTGCACAGCCCCTGACTACTGCTGAATTGGATCCCCAGACTGCTTCGGATTCCCCAGCAGAGAGTTCTAGGCCGACTCAGCCTTTTTCTTTAGGCCCTACCGATGACATTGCAGAAGGAGAAGCTGGTGCTGTAGAAACACCTTCGGTTTCTGAAGGTGTCTTCAGACCGACTACTCTCACCATAAAATCTTATGCTAAGCTTAAGACTCCTCTAAAACCAAAAAAGACTACTCTTCAGTCTCCAGGTCAAGGCCCTATGCCTAAGAAACAGATGCTTAAAATGGCTGAAGATTTGATTTCTTTGATCAGGGGTTCCCAACCCCACCCCCGACTAAAGGCCTAGACAAGAGGAGGGTTATGCCTCCTCTGATCAAGTGTCTGTTTCCTACGGCTCCTCTGAGGAACAGGATTACTCATTTCCCCCTTATGAAGATTCTGATGCTGAAAACTCCATTTCCTCAGCTTCTCCCCCTGAAGATTATTCCTTTGGGGAAACCTTACATACCATGAGGGAACATTTCCACTGGGAAGGTCAGGACTACTCCGACTCAAAGAAAAGGCTCCAAGAGTTTCTTTTACTCCCCCAGCACAGACCACTTGCTATCCCCCCAAGTTTTAGACATTGTGGATGATGTTTTCTTAGAATCCAGTCTAAATCCAGATTCTCTGCCTCCTGCTCCAGCCAAACCAGATGGATACTATAGAGTGCCTGACTCTCACAAATTCCTATACAAAAGCCCTGTTGCTGATCCAGAGACAATCTTCCAGGGTCCCAAAGGGGCTAAGGCTTCTATGGCTAAAAATCCTGTACCCTCTGAAAGGGACTCCAGAGCACTAGATAGGTGGGGGAAGAAGGTTTACACCTCAGCTACTCTAGCTATGAGAGCACTAAATTGTCAATTTCACATGCTTAAATACCAGCAATTCCTAATGTCTCAAGTAAAACAAAAGATGGGCATGCACCCTTAACAGTCTGAGTTCAAGGAAATGCAGGATCTGTTGCATGCAGCTGAACAGGTGGGCAAACATACTTTGCAATGTGGTTTTGATGCCTTGGAAGCTTCCTCTAGAGCAGCTGTTACTGGGTCTGTTATACGTAGGCATGCTTGGTTAAAGGAACAATCTCTGCCTGATCATGTTAAAGCAAAGTTACTAGATGCACCCTTACAGCAGGATGTCTTATTTGGGGTTAAAGCAGAGGAGGTTTTAAAGAAAATGGAGGATAAGGCAAAATCTATGCAGACGGTCAAATATTTCTTACAAGTACAGCCCCCACGCTTCAGCAGAAATTGGCCAACAAAAAAATCGGTCCTTTCTAGCTTCTGACAGACCACAGAGGGGTAAATACAGGCGCCCAAGGGGCAGAGGACAAGCACAAATCCCTTACAAATCTCACCAGTGGGGCACCGCAACACAGAAGGGAGGAGAAGACAGGTCCCAAACTGCTAGAAGGCAAACACAATGACTTAAACTTCAAACTGCCAAGCAAAACTCTCTTTGCAGCTCCCTTGGGAGGAAAATTAGCACTTTTTGCAGACAACTGGCGCATCGTCACAAAGGACAAATGGGTCCTAGACATTATCTCACAAGGATACAGATTCCATTTCCACACCTTGCCAAGGATAAAAGGAATGCCAAACCTGCCACAAAATCAATGGGCAGAGGCACAAAAACAAATTGCAGCTCTCATGGACATGACAGCCATTCAGCTGGTACCTACACAGGAGCAAGGCCAAGGATTTTACTCAAGGCTCTTTCTACTCCCCAGAAAGGACAATGCTTGGAGACCCATTCTGGACCTTTCAATTTTAAACACCTTCTTGCAAGTACCCAAATTCAAGATGCTAACACTACAGCAGCTTCTTCCCATGTTGGGCAAGAAAGCTTGGCTAGTAACGTTGGACCTCAAGGAGGCATACCTGCATGTCCCTATCAGACAAAATTGCATTACCAATTCTCTGCACTGCCCTTTGGCTTATCTACTGCGCCCAGGGTCTTCACAAAATGCCTGGCACCAGTCATTGCATACTGCAGACAAAGAGGAATTCAAATATACCCATACCTGGACGACTGCCTCATCCAAGCAGAAAGCAAGGACATTCTCTTACAACACCTGGCTTTTGTAAAACATCTTCTAAGTTGCCTAGGGTACACAGTAAACGAAAATAAATCAAAACTAGTGCCCTCACAAAATATGACATTCCTGGGTGCCAGCTTGAATACAATGGCCCAGATGGCTTATCTGACGCCAGACAACTACAATTAACTCAATATTTCAGAACAATGGCAACAATAACCCAACTCCCTGCAAGAAAAATTCTGCAGGCCTTGTGCTTCATGGCATCTTGCATACTACTAATACCATTTGCAAAACTGCATATGAAGAAATTACAATGGTACCTAAAAAGCGTATGGACTCAACACAGCCACAGCTTGGAAACAGTGATACCTCTCATTCCCTGCCTTCAACAGGAGTTTCTATGGTGGTCACAGGCATGTCACCTCAACAAGGGTCAGCCTTTCACCCTACCCCCAGCCAGGCAAACTATGACAACAGATGCATTGGACTATGCCTGGGGGGCGCACATGGCAGGACGGCGCGTTCAAGGCATATGGACTGCAGATCAAAGGAATCTGCACATCAATCAAAAAGAAATGCTAGCTGTACAAAATGCTCTGACAGCCTTCAAGGACCTCTTACATCCAGGACAGCTTATCATAAGGACAGACAACACCACAGTAATGTGGTACATAAACAAACAAGGGGGTACACACTCCTACCCTCTATGCAGGCAAGCAATGACCTTGTGGAACACAGCACTGGCTTACCAAGTTCAATTCCTGCCAGGAAGAAAGAACACATTGGCAGATGACCTAAGCAGAAACGTCATAGATCCCAACGAGTAGAAACTGGATCCACAAGTATTTGCAATGATAACTCAAAAATGGGGGCTCCCAGACATAGACCTGTTTGCCAGCCCTCAAAACTATCAGCTAACAAAATTTTGCACAAGGACTTACCATCAAGCTTGGAAAGTGGACACACTCTCATTCAGTTGGAAAATGCTGACAGTATATGCCTTTCCTTCATTACCCCTTCTCACAAAGGTGATGCTGAAAGTCAGGATGGAGAGACCCCGAATAATGCTCATTGCCCCAGACTGGCCACGCCAGCACTGGTACCCTCTCTTAAGGAATATGGCCCAGGGCCCACCATGGATTCTACCACAAATTACCCATCTGCTCACACAGCAAGACAATCAGATTCTACACAGCCAGCTCAAAACCTTAAACTTGGCTGCATGGCAAACCACCTAAGCAACCAGCCAGCTCCTCTCTCACAAGCTGTTATGGATGTTATTCTGGAGGCCAGGAGGCCCAGCACCAGGAAAGCCTACTCAGACAAATGGAAAAGGTTTTGCACCTGGAACCAAGCTAAAGGCCAAAATACCCTTCAGCCTGACATACCTCAGATTCTGCAATATTTAACCGAGATGTTACACAAAGGCCTTTCTTTTTCATCTATTAAAATCCACACCTCAGCTATTTCTGCTCACTACAACACGGATCCTCTCTTATTTTCACATCCACTCCTAAGGCAGTTTCTCAGAGGGGCCAAAAACATTAGGCCTCCCAGGAGAGCACCAACACCTACTTGGGACCTCAACTTTGTTCTGGAAAAACTTAGGCTATCTCCTTTTGAGCCAGCTTTCTCAGCTGACTTAAAGTTTATATCATGGAAGACTGCCCTGCTGCTAGCAATTACTTCAGCTAGAAGAGTTTCAGAGCTTCATGCACTAATGGCAGTAGAGCCTTTCCTCATTTTTCAGCAAGACAAAGTTTCTCTATGAACTTAACCCCTCCTTTATGCCTAAGGTGGTATCCAGTGTGGCTCTAAATCAAACCATCCATTTACCAACCTTCTTTCCAAATCCACAGAACAAATGAGAAAGACTCCTGCATTCCTTGGACATTCACAGGCAGCTACATTACTACTTGGATAAAATTAAGGTTTTCAGAAAATCTGACCAGCTTTTTGTATCCTATGCTACAGCATCACAAGGAAAGGCCATCTCAAAACAGACCATTTTCAAATGGATAGGACATTGCATACGTTTTTGCTACACCCACCATGGAAAACCAGTTCCTGCTAGCATAAGGCCCCACTCTACCAGGGCAGCAGCTACATCTACAGCCTTCCTCAGGGAGGTGCCAACTAAGGATATTCTGGAAGCTGCAACTTGGAGTTCAGTACACACCTTCACCAAACATTACCACTTACCACTTTACTCTAAGACTAGAGCTGGCTTCGCCACTGCAGTTTTGCAGGGCCTTCTAGCCTCCTCTAACCCTGTTTGACTCCACCTCCCATCCTTAGCTTTGGGATTCTACCCAAGTGTGATGACTGCAGCAGGGTAACACGATGAACATAGTACAGTTTTGTACCTACCATAAATTTAGATGTTCGAGTGTTCACCCTGCTGCAGTCTAGGTTACCCTCCCTCCATCCCCTCTCTAAAACCTTTCTATACCTTAAAATCTGTTACAACCTTTGTGGTGTATTTGCTTATAGCTGGAGGGATATTTTGTTTATGCTACACTTTTTATTATTGGTACTATCTACTGACCACCATTTGGGGGGGGGGGGGACCTGACATCTGGGGCAAGAAAAACTGAAGAAAATGGCGTTGGATGCCTCTCATATACCCCTGGCGCACTGACGTCAGGGAAGAAGTTACAGCAACCGACGCTGGACCAAGACTTTGGAATTCGGGCCGACTGCGGGACCCCCTGACGGCAGGATAACCCAAGTGTGATGACTGCAGCAGGGTATACACTCTAACATCTACATTTATGGTAGGTACAAAACTGTACTTTTCTGAGCATCAGCTGCCTTCAGCAAAATGTAAGATTTCCAGTGAATTACTGCTTTAGATGTTAGCACTTTTTTTTTTACACACTTGCACTTAGAAAAGGAGACACAAGAATGTTTATTTTTTATTGACTAAAAGAGTTGTTTTTTTAATATGACTTCCAGGGGGAAACAGTAGTATGCTGCTTGAATGCTTAGACTTGTTACAAATGTGTGT
This sequence comes from Protopterus annectens, assembly GCF_019279795.1. Taxonomy (NCBI): domain Eukaryota; kingdom Metazoa; phylum Chordata; order Ceratodontiformes; family Protopteridae; genus Protopterus; species Protopterus annectens. Next base: position 186,829,785 of record NC_056728.1, on the reverse strand, counting down.
GTGTGTGTGTGTGTGTGTGTGTGTGTGTGTGTGTGTGTGTGGAGAAGTTTTTCTTGATTGATGAAATGTGTTGGATCTGATGTTGTCAGTGTTCATTCTATCCTCAGCAATTGGGTTCAGATCTGAACAGTTGGATCCAACTCTGCCATTGCTAAAGTTTGCGGCTACCAAATCTCTCGAGCTTCCCCCAGTACCTCAGATCTCATTTGCCACTTCAAGACAACATAAGTGGTCTACTGTCTCTCTCGAGCTGTATGACTTAGATAAGAAACTTTTTTTGTATTTAACTTTTTTCTCTCAAATCGCTAATTAATATCTTTTATCTTTAATCTCTCCTTACTGTATTACGATATTTCTCTTTTTCTATAGTACTGGGTGCTACTTGGATACTATCACTAGTATCTCCCTTTCCGTATGACTCTGTTGTAGCCTTTCATTACCATTGTTGTTATTCCCTTACCCTCCTTTTCTCCCCCCCTTTCGACTCTGTTCTAGCCTTTCTTTACTGTTGTTAGTATTCCCTTACTCTCTCTTCTTACTAGCTTAAAAAAAATCTTTGTCTATCATGCATAATTTGTCTCCATCTTAGTTGTTACTATTGTTAGATTTATTATTGTTCATCGCTGTTATGGCTAACAAACATGCTGACTTTAAAAATGTACTGTGTAGGCATAAATTGCCAGTTTCTGATGTCCACACTCTGTGTTTATTGCCTGGGCGCTGTTCATTTCCAAGAGGATTGCTCAATTTGCCATGGCTTAAACCCCTGCACACTTACAGAACGTAAGAACAAGTTGATTTTGAAAGGTGTCATTCCTTCAGCCTTTGGAGAAGCCATATCCAAGTCACCTAAACCTAGACCTTCTTCAAAATCTCCATCTTCTGATTCTTTTAGAAAGAAAAGCCAAAAAGACCCAGTCTCAATCACAAATCCAAAGAAATAGAAACCGCAACAGCATATGGAATCATTGGAGCAGACAGTCTCAATACTACTGGATACAGCTGTGACAGAATTGGATCAGAAACATGTTGAACCATTGCATTCGACTTTATCGGATCTGACACTGACATACCATATCAAGATGCTTTTACTTCCACCTACCAGATACTCCTTAACCGTGGATCCAGTTCCTGACAGACTCCCATCACCCTTTTTGCAAAGACCAATATCTCCATCCATTTACTCAACTTGTTCTTCCAGAAGCCTCACAGAAGATGATGTGGAGAGAGTGGTATGGAAGATTCTTTTGTTGCAGGGACAGATTGTTTTTCCCTCAGCACCTAACCCTCTGGTTAAGTTATCAGTCCTTGCACATCACCCCATTTCCAAATTCCTTCTCTGACTCCTGCTGCTACTTCTGAGTCCCAGACTCCTAGCCATCCAGATCCATCTGCCTCTGAGCTGATGATTGTAATATTATTGGATCCGAGATCTTCTCTGAGATCTCTGGTCCACTCTGATCCGGAGAGCTCTTGGAGCCAAAGTTTGCTTGTTGAATTCGGGGTGCAGCATTTGATTCTGAAGTTTTCGGAGCAATCTCTATGCCTTGGAGGCTCGGCACTGGACATGTCGGCTCTGGCTTCCACTTCAGAGGTAGTGCCATCGGAGCAGAGGGGGCGACGATTCAGAAGCTTGCCTTATTGGATCAGAATCCCTCTTCTGCTCTTTTGAGCTCTGTCTTTGAGGCTGTGAAAAGAGTTTTCTCTGCCTTGGCAGATTGGACAGAGCCTTCCACCTCTGATCCTAAATGTTCTGCCTTTTTGTCACAGCGTCAAGAGCCTCTCCACTGCTCTCCACAGAAGCATCTAGTACCAAAGACCCAGGTTCCTTTTCAGGTAATTCCGATTTCCTCTTCTGATACCTCTACAGAGCATCCCACTGAAGAGGTGCCCAGGAAGAGGACATGTAAGACGAAGCACATAGACTCCCCTACAGGAGTCCATCATTGAAGACACATTTCGATGAAGGCAAAGGGTCCCCATGGTCAACTGCTGAAGATGTCTCATTTGGAGACATCTGGAAATTCTTAGAGAGGTGGCTGGACTCGCTCCAACCCTATGTCTGAGAAATTTTTCTTTTGGAGCCAGACTCCATAGAACCCATACCTCGGAGACTAGACAGGATAGTGGCACCACCTGAGGACAGACAGTTCTTGGGGAAAGGGGTTCCAGTTGATGCCATGGTCGTAGTGGCGGCTATGAAGAAAGAATTCACTGACGAGAGTTTCACTGTCTATCCCCCCAACAGGGAGTCATGTACAGTGGACAGATTAAGGAAGAGTGTCTGCTTCGGCAGCCTTTGCTTTAAGGTCACTGAACTGTTTGGCACACTTTATTAGACTTCAGAGTGATTTGACTATGGAGTTATCAGATACTGTCACAGGAGCCATTTTTGAAGAAGTCCAAGATTCTGTAGTTTCTCAGTTGGCAACCCTAAAATCTATATCCAACTCTTCTATGAGGTTAGTTTCCAATGTAGCAGAAGTAACCTCAAGACCAGCAGGTTCAGGCATTTCCATGAGGAGACAGGCCTGGGTGCACTTGTGCAATTTTGCAGAGCCAGAGCCATTTCTATTTTTTCGTCAATAAGTCTTTTGAAGGAACTACACTGTTTGGCCCTTAAGTAAAGGAAACCCTGTCCAGGTATGAGAAAGATGGAAAGACTGTGTCTGCCTTGAGCATATGTTTTTCGGCTCCCCAAAGATTCTGTTCCAGGAATCGGTGCAGTAGCTGGAAAATATGGTTCAAGATGTCTCAAGGTCCTTTCCAGGACACACATGGAGGAGTTTCCCCAGGGGCAGAGGAGGAAACTCTAATGGATGACAATGCCTTCATGGCAGAGGTGGCCTGCAAAACCAGGGTTCATGAGAATCTTCCTTTGACAAACCCTATCAGCATGCATGAACAGAGGCCACCTCTGGAGACAGTTGGGGGCATTTCTCCATGCATCAGAGCCTGGCTAGACTTTATAGAAGATACGTAGGTGCAGAGGATTATTTCCAGAGGTTATATAATACCCTTTTCCCTTCCACCTCCAATTCCAGGAAAAATCCTCGATGGTCCACCCAGTCAGAGAGATCAAGCAGCAATTCAAATTCAAAAGCTGTTAGAAAAAGAGAGTCATCCAAGAGGTCCCAGTAGACTAAATAGGATTCGGAACTTACTCAAGGTTCTTTTTAGTGCCAAAGACAGGAGTCTGAAGACCAATTTTGGATCTTGCCAATCTAAACAAATCAAGTTAGTGAACCAAATTCTAGATGGTCATGGTTCAGTCCATTCTAGGCAAGGAAGACTGGATGTGCTGTATAGATCTTCAGGATGCCTATTATCATATAAAGATGAACAGACTATCCAGAAAGTACCTATGCTTCCTGCTGGGAGCCAATCATTTCCAGTTCAGAGTATTGGCCTTTAGACTCACCATGGCCCCAGGGTGTTCACCACAGCTCATCTCTGACTGCAGGGATTTCAGATGTTTCCCTACATGGACAACTGGCTTGTTTCTGCTCCGACCAGGCATCAGGTCATACACACGAGATCAGGTGCTCCAGACTTGCAGTCTTCTGGGGATAACCATAAACTCCAACAAATTACAACTACAGCCAACTCAGACATTAGAGTTTATAGGAGCACTTCTCAATACAAAATCTGCCATCACTTCTCTTCCACCACACTGAGTTCAGACAATAAGGTCCCAGGTCAGAAAGATTATGGTGAGTACCTAAGTTTCAGCCCATCTAGCCCTTCGGATGCTAGACTTTATGGTTGCAAGCAATAAGCGTAGTCCTACTTGCCCGGTTTTACATGGGGATCCTTTAGTGGATGCTGGCTACTCAATGGACAATCCTTTATCAGTGTCATCCCAAGTAAGAATTACCCAGACATGCAGAAGAGATATGAGTTGGTGGATCCAATCTGGCCAAATACTTCAAGGATGTCCTTTCATTCCCCAACAGCCCAAGGACATAGTGGCCATGGATGCTTCCCAGGTATGGTGGGGGGCATTATCTGAGAAAGACCGTCCAGGGCACTTGGTCCCCCAAGGATCCCAGTTTGTACATAAATGTTCTGGAGATGAGAGCGGTGCTGTTAGCTTTGCATTTCAGGATGCTGTTCCCTCTGGGACGATGGTGATTAAAACAGACATGTCATTTGTATGGTATTTCAACAAACCACAGGGAACCGAATCCTACATATTGTGTCGAGAAGCTCTCAAGGTATGGCAGTGGGTGATCTCTTCCAACTACTTTCTATTAGCAACACACATTCTGGGGAAATCCAGCATGATAGCAGACAAACTGAGCAAGTACATTCTTCTACCCCCCGAATGGTCCCTCAGCGAAACAGTGGCAATGGACATTTTTTGTCGATGGGCCCAGCCTTGCTGCGACCTTTTTGCCTGTCTTTTAAAGAACAAGTGCAGCAACTACTTTCCCCTAATTCCTCCACAGGGGAAGTCAACGAGGGATGCTCTTACTCCACAATTGGCCCCTCTGCCTTCTCTATGTATATCTACCAGTTCCATTGATTCTGAAATTTCTGCAGAAAGCTGCCAGGTCAAAGAGCAAAGTAATCCTCATTGCGCCCTAATGGCCTCAACAAATTTGGTTATCCTTCCTTTGGCCTCACCTGGTTCAACCACAGTGCCTAGATCTGACTCTGGAACTCCTGTTTTGCCCGACAGGTATGACACATACAGATATTCCAAACCTCATGCTTTACTGCTTGGCTTCTCCAATTCTGTAAATAGCCAGACAATCCATGCTGTCTTCACCTGTTCTCCATATAATTTTATCATCTCATAAACCATCGACAAGAAAAATATATTCCAATAAATGGAAAAGATTCATTATTTGGGCACAACAACACAATTTTGATCCCTTTTCAGCCCCTATCAGTTGCATTCTGGACTTTCTAATGCACTTATTTCTAAACGGTGCTAGGTCTTCGACCGATAAAGTGCAACTGGCAGCAATTTCCAATTTTCAAATTAGATTTAATTAACTCCTCTATAGCTTCTCACAAGTTGAGCAAGGCTTTCTTAAAAGGTATTTGCCTCCTAAGGCCTTCGTTTAAAGACCCTGCCCCTCCATGGGATATAAACCTGATGCTCCAGTCTCACACACAATCCCCTTTTGAACCAGCAACTAAATGTGACCTAAAATATCTTACATGGAAAACAAATTTCTTGGTTGCCATTACTTCCGCAAGAAGAATTTCTGAGATTCAGGCATTATCCTCTAAACCTCCATACTTAATTTTCCACAAAGATGGAGTGACCTTGCGTACTAATCCCGCCCTTTCTGCTGATGGGTGGTGTCAGAATCCAGTATATTAATCAAGTATTAACTTCTCGGTGTTCTTTCCCAAGTTCACCAACAAAGGAGAGTATATCTTGCATTTACTGGATCTCCATAGACAGTTATGCTTTTATTTGCATAGAACCGAGAAAATCTGAAAAGCCGACCAGTTGTTCACCTCCATCTCATTTTCTGAACCAACTTTGAGAAAACCAGTTTCTAAGATTACGCTATCAAAGTGGTTGACAAATTGCATATCCTTCATTTACACTAAGCTTGGCATTACTCTTCCACATTCCTTGAAAGCACACTCCACTAAATCCATGGTTACTTCTACAGCTTTTCAATCAAGAATGTCCATGGATGATGTATGTGCAGCAACAACTTGAGCTACTCCCAATACCTTTGAAACTCATTACAAGTTGGATCTAGTCTCCAGGGGTAGGGCATCATTTGTTTCTGTGGTGCTCAGGAATATGCTTCCTTTAGTCCACCCTGGAAATAGGTAGCTGGGGACTTTGTCCCAATTGTTGAGGATAGAATGAAAATTGACAACATTAGATAAAGAAGTTATGTACTCACTGTAACATTCCATCTGTGTTTTATTGTTCCTTAACTCCCCTCCCACTAAACCCCATCTAAAGACTTCTGAAGGAACGAGTGTTTACAGGATCCCTGTATACTTTTTTACATACGACTCCTAGATATGGCTTCTTCATTAAACTCTTTCATCTTTTACTCTCTACTAAGCAGCAAACAAGATCTGAGGTATTTGGGGGAAGTGCATTGAGGCTAAGGGAGAAGGTCAAAAAATTTGGTTGCCACGATTTTTATCAATGGCTGAGTCTGATCCAACTGTCTGGAGTTCAGAATCAAACCTAATTGTTGATGAAGAATAAAAATGGACAACACAGATGGAATGTTATGGTGAGTACATAATTTATTTACTTGTTCCCTCAAGTGTAGTACTTAATGGCAACATGATAGCTTTGTGTTATGGAACAAACATGGACATTCAGGGGAATTAGAAGGTAACTTAGAATGTGTCAGTGCTTTTAAAATGGTAATTTGCCCATGTATGAACAGAACAGCTTGACCATCAAAGCGTGAATCATTAAAAGAAGCATTATGAGCAGTTAGTATGCTGTGCAGAACTGGGTTTTAGCAAGCAAGGGTGAAAAAAAATGGAGTAGGATGTAGTGGCCTGGAAATGTATTGTGTTGACATGTCATCATTATGTACTAGCTGGCATGTTTGTAGATTAGCAGTGATGAGCACAAAGTGCTGTTACAACATTAAAATGCTGAAGGTTAAGTCCTTACTGATTGACTACTAGTAATAAAATTGCAAATGTAATTTAATGTTAACCATTGTATTTGTATACCTTAAAAGCAAAGGTGTCAAGACTACACAACAGCCTGCCTGTCCTTTGTAAACAGTTAACCTTCAGGTAAGGGTCAATGTTTAAGGATCAGCTTAAAACATCTTCTGTACAACATACATTTGTTACCTACCATTCACTGTACCTTGAATGTGCTGTTTTTTGATCTAGGAGGAATTATTTCTAAGTTTTGCTGTGTGTCCTAAAAACCTAATCAGTTTTCATACTGATAGCAGCCATGTTCAGTGCATTAAGACACTAGACCAACTCAGTTGAATGAAGAATCAGATTATCTTCTTTATTTATTACAATTTGATAACTTCGTAGATGGGCTGGTCCAAATACCCATTTCAGCCATGAATTGGATTTATCTGTCTTATAAGAATACAGAGAGTAATACAGTGTACAATCTGCAAATTACAGTGAGTCAGTAATGACCTGCAAGACAGTTGCATACAGTTTGAAGTAAAGATGAGATAACTGTGTGCTCGCGCATGTGTGTGTGTGTATATACACACACACACACACACACACACAAATATACAGATGCGTAAAATCAGATGAGTTTTATATGAGAAAAAGAAGTAGAGCCGAATGAGTAGGAACAAGTTTGCTGGTGGCTTATTGAACCATTTAATTGCAAACATAAGTAAGAAGAATCATTTTCCAGCTGTTTTAAGTTTTTGCTTAAATTAAGCTAGGGTGTTATGCTGTCTGATCTCAATGGGGAGGTGAGTCCAACGGACTGGGTTAAGTTTAGAGAAGCATGTTTCATCTGCAGTGAACTTAAATCTAATTCTTGCAAGACAAGGGCATCATCTTGTCTGTCCCTCAGAGTAGCTTCACTTCCTAAAGTTTATCTTGTATTTTACTGTACAGCAATGTCCTTGTGAGATCATTCTGAATAAAAATGTGCTAAATAAAAGGGCATCTCTTCTGTTGGTGGGTAGCTATCCCAATTTGAGTAAGAGACAGTGGTGTGTCCTTTGCTTTGTGGGCACATCTAAAAAAACAAACGCTAGTAAAAAATTATCAGTTTCATTATTTTTTTACTGTCTAGTAATTATACAGCCTGTCAGCAAAGAAGAAATGTGGAAAAAGGAAAATTTGTCAGAAAAGAAATAAAAGTTTTGAATGGGAAGAAACTCATAGCTGTTCAGCAAAAAGCAGTTTGGTTAGGAGCTTTAGTACTGGAGAATGGCTTTTGATAAAAAAAAAATGTCAAAACCACTTTGGTGTGTTTAAAATGAGCAAGACACTGGAGTTGTACATATTTATTTATTAAAATTCTGGAAAAATAGAAGAAGCTATAAGTAACCTTTAATACAAGCTGATAAGAGACCTAAATGAAGGAAAGACTTGTTGAAGATGAGGCTTGGCAAAAAGAACCGTTGAAAGATAGAGGACAGCGCTCAGAGAGAGTTTGATTTTTGCTATAGCAGAGAAACTGGAAGGAGCAGTTTGAATTTATTTTTTGGAAGTACAGTTAAGCAACTCCACCAGTTCACAGCAGGATTTGTTAATGAAGAGGCAGATCACATGTACGTACGATTGAGAGCTAGCCACCAGAAATCATCCAAGACCTCTATTAGTAAAGAACCATACCAGTAGAAATAGTTGCTACTGGCTAAAATGTTGCAGAAGGGAATAATTAAAACCTGGGAACACCAGAGTGTTTGTATATACCAGGCAGAAGAGAACTGTACGTTAATCCTGCTAGATGTAGTTTACTAGTTTGCACATGAATTGTGGTTCTGTATAAAGTGGATGAAAAAGCGTAGAAGTTTGTTTGTTGACCACGTTAATTTGATAAGAAAATGATGAAGCATAAACTCTGCTTTGTCATTAATGTTTAGGAGGGCAATGAATGCATGCATTCCAGTTGTACAGAATTTTACAGATTTTTGCTTCATGTTTGGTCTGTCCTTCACAAAATTTGTGGTTTACTGGCAAAACATTAAGTATTGAAGTCACTAAATAATGACAGACATTTTTATTTTAAACTTTATATCCTTCAGAAAATGATTGCCAATGCAAAACCTGTTATTTTACCAATTTTCAAAGTTTAAAAGAGCAATATTTAAAATCTGCCCCAATTTTTGAGCTGTTGCACCCTCCAATTTATTTAAACACTCATACTAAGAGGTATGACGGAATGAACTGAAGAAGTAACTTTAAGTAAAACTTTTTCTTTTTCTTAAAAGTTTCCTACTGTAAATTGTGTTCTGTTTTGTAAGGTAGTTGTAGGTTGTACTTGGTCATAGGCATTTTGAATTTGAGAGGGAGGGGAAATTTATCATTGTTGTGTATGCTAGTGATAGTGGAATAAGAGTGTACTCTTTGTAATTATGCATCTACTATAACAAGTTAAAAAGATAAAATGAAGTGACTGAAGTCACTAAAGGTTTAAAGTTGTAATGTTGTGATCTTTAGCTGCTGTGAGAAGTAAATTTGTATTGATTGCAAAAAGACTTAAAAGCAAGTGAAAATGATACAAAAGTAATAGATTGTAGTTCTTTCTTGTATTTTTGAATATTTAGCTCACATATTTATATTAGTACCTACTGTTTTGGTGAAAACAAGCAGCATTCTGGTGGAGGCAGTTAATCCTCTCCAGATATAGTGATATGATGCACTGTCTTTCTTTAAGAATTAATTAGTTCTATGGGTATTCTTCAGTTCACCCCATGTATAACTGCCGTATCACTCCTTAGAAGTTAAGGTCTAAGAGTGGGTAATGCAAGGGTATAAATGATCACTTGGTCCACTTGCCTTCTACATTCTAATTCTGTAATTCTAATCTTGAGAGATCTAAACAGTGTATTTGAAAGGTACAATGTAATTAACTTTTAAAGTGATATTGGCAATCAGTTCAGTAAGAAAAGAAGTTTGAAACTGTGGGAAGAGAATAGTTATGTAATTGCTTGTCTTCCCAACAGCCTTTAGTAGTTTAATGCAGTTAAATGTAACAGTGTACAATTTAGTTTAAGATTAGCCTGTGTATTTTCTCCTAAGGCTAAATGCTAATGTTTACTGAAAGTATGCTGGTTGTTGTTCACATATAGTATGGAAGGTAGAGATAAGAATCCAAGAGCTAATCCAACATGGGAATAGAGAAAAGGGATTTTGCTGTTAAGGATGCCTGCAAGTTGGGGTATAGAAAATAGGCATGAGGATTCTGGGAATTACTGGAGAAAATTAGCAAAGGAAGCAAAGCATTGGAGGCAAACAAGTAAAGAGGGAATGGTAATAAGGTGGGATGAGACCAGACAAAAGATTGGACTGTGGGTTAGAAACTGCCTTCCCTGCCAGAGAATTTATTTATATATTAACATTTGTTGACAAGGAAAGTCCACTGGGTCTGAGACCCATTTTCAGTGGAGGCCCAGGGAGAAAAGCTTCACGAGCATTACAGTGACAACAAAGTTCAACATAAGCTTAAACAGTATTACATGTTAAAGATGCAGAAGGAAACATATGTCAAAAATACAATTTGTAGGATTTGCATTATTCTACACAAGATGCAAGAGAAAAACATATTTCAAAATACAATTCACAGGAATTTACTTTATTCTACACTAGAAAAGCATGGGCTTTGAAACAGTACTTTCTATGTTGAGTATAGTGTACTGTATAGTAGGTTTCCAGTAGTTGTTGTGAAGACTGGGTTTTACAAAGATTTGCCAACCCAGTATTTGGTGAAATGTGTTTTTTTAAGGAGGTTTGGTTCTGAGGCAGGTGCAAAATGGATTGTTTAGATAGCGTTTTTAGAGCTACTTTAAAGGTATTTGGGTGGTCAATTTGGGTTATTTCAGATGATAGGTTATTCCATAGTTTGGCAATAGAGTGGGGAACAGACATTGTCCAGCTCTTTTATTGGGTTTTGTTACTGTAAGCAAGAGTTTACAAGAAGATCTTAGAGTTCTTGTAGGGGTGTAAGTTTGTAGGATTGAGTCAAGGGCTGGGCATTCATTAGGTTTACTGATTAGTTTGTGGGCTAAGGTTAGTTAGATGTATTTTAGATGGTATGAAAATTCTAGCCATTTTAGTTCAATGATTGCTTGGTAGTGATGAGAACAGTGTGGTTTTTCACAGGCAAATTTGGCTGTTTTATTGTAGTAGGATTGTAGTTTATTACTAAGGGTTGTTTGAATATTGGTAAAATGGCACTACCATATAGAAGGGAAGGGATGAATAGGGCGTTAGCTAGTTTTATTTTGGTATAATTCTCCATGTAGAGCTTGTGGCGATAGTGATAGAGAAGTGCCAAGTGAAAGACCAGCATTGGAAGAGTTTTTAGTCGAGTCTAGAATAGAAGCAGATGTTAAAAAGGGATCATTAGTAGGACTCATTAAATGTTGCATGATAATTCTAAGAATCAATTGGAGGAGGTTAGAAGCAATTGGGGAGGGTGACATGAAAAGAATTTTGCAAAGGAATAATCTGCATCTGTATAGCTCAAGTATCCAGCAAAGTTCAGAAAGTTTAGGAGTTTTGCTTGGAAGTGTTTGCTTAGGTATTTTTATACCCCAGGCAGACTTCTGAGAATTATTTCCTCCTTGACAGTAGTCCTCACTACCACAAATCCACTATTCCTCTTCTGTCTCTCTTGAACCACTTTAGCAATCTGTATTGCTTCAATTTACCTTTGTCCCTGATATTCTGCCGACCATCCATACTGAAATAATTTTTGTCAAATTCACATAATCATTTATATCCAAGTGTCTCCTGCAGCATTGCTATTGCACCCTACATTTCTTAACTTACATATAATTCAAAAAGTCTGTGCATGATGTCTACAACTTTAAGGTTGTTTATATTCTCTGATGATATGGAAAGATAATTTCTCTTGCTTTTGCAGTGATGGTTGTCTAGATTAATGCCCTCAGTTTATACTACAGACAAGGGTATTTAAGCCTTAATATTTTTATTATAAAAAAGGTACTACTCCCACCTATTGTACGTCAGTTCCTTTGAATGGGTATTTCCAGCTTTCTGCTTACATGCACACTTTAATGTTTGGCAGGTTGATCTTTTATAGATTTGCTTCTTATCTCCATTTGAACCTGCCATATTTTTCAAGACTTTTTTCATCATTGAAAACACTCAAACAAAAAAAAAATTCAGAACCCCCCCCCCCCCCATCCCTTTTTAACTTGGAGAAAGCACACAAAAGTATATACATTTTCAGAGAATGTTTATCCCTCCAATTAGGAGCAGTTTCCTCAAATCGATGTCTGCACCCACAGGCATGACCTGCTCTAAAATTAAGATTATCCATACTACATCACATTATACTCTGCATTCCCACTTACACTGATTGCTGTCTGTTTTTTTTTTTGTTTCTATTCACCTTTTAAATGTGAAAAACAGCTTGCATGCTTTCAGTAAACATTTAACTTTTAGCCCTAAGAAAAGGTTATTGACTACCTTTAAATAAAGAAATTGTTCACTGCTATCTTAAATGCATTCATGTATTAAGGATGCTGGGGAAGCTACTACTTATCTTCTCACAGTTTCAAATTTAGTTTATTTTTCTCTGAACTGCTTGCCACTTCACCTTTATATGTTACATTTATCACAAATAGTGCTTAGAACTGTCAAAAGTAACTTACTTGTACCTGCAAGCAGTAAAATGAGTCAAAAATGAAAGAGAAAAGAAAGAACCGCTAAAAAATTTTGCAGATGCATGAAAGAATATTTGTAAATTTCACTCGGACTCCCCCTGGACAACTGGGCACACCTGCAGACTTTTTTGTCTCCAGTGAGAGCATTTGCTAATGGTTAAAAATAAAAAAAACAATCATTTTACAGTTGCAAGAAAATTAAGCATTTGCCATTCTTTTCATAAATTTGCATTATTTTTCATGACTGTTTTCTTAAATGCCCTTGTCTGTAGCATAAACTGAGGACATTAATCTAAACATCCATCCATGAAAAAGCAAGGGACGCTATTTTACTTCTGCCATATAATATGATCAGTACAGCTTTATATATCACTCCTACACCTTCAGCCCAAGATCATAACATTATATTAACTTTTACTTCTCTTCAGCCTTTCTGGTTACATTGTAAAGCCTGAATATCTTACTGCTATGTAAAAGTACTTGCTTGCTTTTATATCTTTAAAATATCCTGCAGTCACTGATAAAATTATTTCCTCACATTTAAAATTTCCTTGACTGCGCACTAAGCAGCTTTACATTATAACATGCGATTTATATCATGATTTTTATACAAGTACTAAAAACTGTTTTACTTGGGTTACTACTACTTTCCTTTCAGTGTCGTCCTAAACATTAATGACATAGTGGGATGCATGCTTTGCAGTCCACTCACAGGTTTAACAGAATTATCATAATTCCAGTCTTTCTAAGTTACTTTTTCTTGCAAAGCGAGATTTACATCTATTTCTATATCTAGTGAGACTGATGCTTTATAGTCTCTCATTCATTCATTCATTTCAGTATTTCTGGTATTCCTGATTATTTTCATCTCCCAATATCTGAGTCTGGTTATAAAGCCCAATAATACTCATGGTGCTTCTAGTCAACTCTTATGATTTTTTTTGCATCTGTCAAGCATTTTATTTCTTTCTTTGTCCTTTGTGCTCACATTTTATTTCTTCCTTGGCCTGATCTGCATCAAAATATGTCTGATTCTGCAGGAAAAAAAAATATTCTGAAGACGCTGAATAAAACAGCTAGAGTCTCACACCCGCCTGTTGACATTCCCTGATTGCTGGGATAAATTTGCTTTTTTTCCTGCATGGTTTACAGTGAATAATAATAATTTTCCAGTAATAGTCAATAGTTTTCAGTACTTTTCCTTTCTTCCACAGTTTTAAGAGCAACTCTTTGTTGGTATGATTACATCTTTACTGATATAGGTCTTGTTTGCTTTCTCATGGCCAAATTTGGAACATACTTGCAATGTAAGTGAACAAGTCCTGCCCTGAAGCCCAGTTGCTTATTTTTGCTTTCATAAAATGAATACAGTCTGTTCCTTACAGTTTCTCTGATAGAGCAGAAAATCACGTCTTCTATCTCTACTATTTTTAAACTTCTCTTCTTGAAAAGCCTTATGCGAAGACAAACTTTTTTTTTCCATTTCATTGTGTGATTTTTCACATTTTTATTAGTTCATCTGAATAGCTAGTTAAATCTTCTCTTTTTTCCACCCTTCTTTTAAGTAGATATATTCCTTCAGTGTTTCATTGTTTTTTTAACACCTTTGAGTACATGTGGTTTAATTTTCCACTGTGTTGCTGGAAGCCATTTCCTGTACCAAAACTTAAACTTTTTTTTTTGCTAAACTGATTACAGGATTTTTTTCAACAAGAGTTGTCTCTTCTTTTTTTTTCTGTCTTAGGTTCTCCAAATTTCTTCTTTTCTGGCATCCACACAGTGTAATTATTAGACAGTGACTAAACTTTACCCGAACTGATGGTTTCACTTGGCCTTTTTAGAGTTTCTGTTTTCACTCTGAGAGAGCTCAAATTAACCTTCTGTGCTTTGTGCTGGAAGTCCGATGCTGTGATTGTTATCCCAGCACTTATGTCACTACTGAAGAAAACCTTATTAAAAATCTGAGAATGATCTAAGTCTTGAATAAATCTCAGCAAAAGTAGTCACAGACACACAAATGTTTACTGTTCACATCTATACAGTGGTCATTCCATCTCCCACAGGATGTACCACAGAGTGAATCTCATAAAACAAGTATCCTGGCCTTTGGCTAGATCCCAATTTCTCTTTCTCCAAACTAATTTTGTAGGCAGGTACACAGATTTCAAGTCACAAAACCTTAATGGTGAAAACAAAATGTACTTAACCCTACAATGCACACCTCCAGTTTTAACAGTGAATTCAGTAAGCAGTGTCCAGAACTGCAGCTTCGTCTATGGTATTTGTGCAACTCCCCTATGGGGATGCTGTATCACCATACAGATGTATCCCTCACAGTAATATATGAGGCACACATCAGTACCATGATGTACAAACTTCTGTATCATTATCACTCTTCTCCTCTACTTAAGTACAAGTCAGGAAAACATTTCACTGCTCATCATTTTACCAAGCCTTCCAAATAGTGCCCTTAAACACCCTTAAAAGTCCTCCAAAGTCTTCTGTCTTCAGACCTTATACCTTAGCAACTTTTCATCTGTGACTCTAACAAACTATGCTGAAAGGCTTTTAAATATGCAATATAATTTAATCCATTTAACTAGCTATTGCTGGTCATCTGTCATAACCAAGGCTGCTATTATGACCTGGTGCATTAACCGAGTTAAGCAGTACCAAGCACTAGTGACACGTTCTCAATTCTGTAGCCTTATCTTACAATGCCTCTATCTTCTTAGGTATTTCAGTGACAGTTTGCTTTATTTATTTATTTAATTTATTTATTTATATTTGTTGACCGGGAGTGTCCAACTGGATGTAGGTCCATTTTCAGCAGCGGCCTGGGGAGAAAAGCTCCACAGTTAAAATAAACAGACAGTACTTACACTGGATTACATAGAGATTAACAATTTACATAGCAATTATTACAGCATATTTACAGATGAAGAACATAGTACATCAGTAGACAACTAGAATCTTTATCTGTGAAGTACATAACGGACATTAACAAATGTTACAATCAGAAGTTCCTGCTGTATAATAAGTACTAGGCTTATGAGCATCTGAGCTTGCTATAATCAAGGTAGTTAGTGGAGTGGAAAGAAAGGTAGTGGTTGGGTGGGTGATATTAGAGTGGGAGTTGCAAGGGCATAGCCAGCATGTTTTAGGTGTGCTTTTAGTAAAGTTTTGAAGTGGGTGCATGATGGTATGTAGGTAATTGTGGGTGGGAGGGAGTTGCATAATTTGGCTATGGTGCAAGAGAATAGTGCTTCACCAGCAGAGTCATTAGCTTTAGTGATCTGCAAGTGATTTTTGTTGCGGGATCTTAGTGGTCTGGTGGTGCGATGGGGTTGGAGTAGATTCTGGAGGGATGGGACATTTAGTGGATGGTTTACTAGTTTGTGGGCGAGTAAGAGTTGATACCATTGAAGGAGGTGAGGGAGTTCAAGCCAGCCCAGTTCAGCAAGTGAGAGAGAGTGGTGACTACAGAAGGATGCCCCTGTGGCGAATTTGGCGATTTTGTTGTAGCAGGTCTCTAGCTTGTTTAGATCACATTGCCTTAGGTTGGTATATATTGGAGAAGCATAAAGTAGGGTGGAGATAAGGTGGGAATTTGCTATTGAAATCTTTGCTGCTTTGGTGAGAAGTTGCTTATTTCTGTATAACGCTCCTAGTTTTTTGTGGACTTTTTTTATGGTCATGGATATGTGAATGTCAAATTTTAATTTATTGTTTATTTCCACTCCTAGCAATTTGGTGTGTTCAGTTGGGGATATAGTGGTGTTGTCTTTTGCTGTGATGTTAAAGTGAGAGTTGTTTTGAGTATGTTTGGTGGATTGGAAGATGAGTAGTTTAGTTTTGTTTGGGTTGACTATTAATCAGACTTCATTTACCTGTAGTGACACAGTTTTTGCCATTCCCACAATGCATTTCCAAAATGCTCCTTGATGCATTTATTACTGCTGCTTTCTGTACATGTGGAGAAAACGGTATGCATATTTGCCAGCTTACAAAAGTATATGTACTCCACATTTACAAGACTGATTAACTTTATTTTAACTGTACACTGCACATATGAAAGATTGGTTAACATTACTTTTTTTAAAAAACTACATACAAATGGGTAAATAAATGGTTAAGCAAATTCACTCCATCAGACTGATGAGGAAATGGCCATGCGTAGTATAACCATACCGGTCCAACCCCTGGTTGAAGAATGGCAACAAGGTACTTGGGTAAAGCCTAGAAGTAGTACACTGCATGGAAGAACATCGCTGCTCTGTAGGTTTGTGGTCAGACCCCAGATGTGGAGTACTGTCTTCATTTTATGCATTTAGAAGTCAGAGACTTGAAGTGCTACCAGTGGTCTAACAAAGGGCAAGAGGAAAAATTAAATGATGGAGAGAGAGATTGCGAGAGTGGCAGCAGGACATAATCTGAATAAACAAGTCCAAGGGATAGCCAGACATAATCTGGATACTCAAGGTATTGAGAGTGGTGTGAGAAGCTGAATGTAAGGAAGGCGGAGGGATGAAGAGCATATATTTTACAAATGGAAAGAACAGACTGCAAGAAAGGAGAGAAATGGAGAAGTGGATTTGTCTACCATAGTGAGTAGTGTACTGACTCAGTAGAAGCAGTCAGGAAGGCATGGGGCGAGCATACAGTGATTCTGCAAAAACCATCAGGAAAGCACGAGAACAGTGTACAGTAACTCAGCAGAAATGTCAGGAATGCATGGATGGGTATACAGTTATAGTTTGAACTGTGAATGCTTTACTGGAGCTTCCTGGTACCTCGGATTACGCCTTCAGTGTGTAGTGTGGGTATACAGTGAGTCAGCAGATATAGTCAGGAAGGCAAAGGGTGGGCCTACAGTGACTCAGCAGAAGCAATCAGGGGGACATGGTGTGGGTGCACAGTGACTTGGCAGAAGTATCAGAAGAGCATAGGATGAGTATTTGACTTGGCAGAAGCAGTCAGGAAGATGTGTGCACTTCAGTATTTAGCAAAAGCAATCCAATATGCATGGGACAGGCATATAGTAACTCAGCAAAACTAGTCAGGAAGGCATAGGTTGGGTGAAGGAAAGGAGGTAAAGGATGGAACAAGATTTAAATGTTACCTGTAAAATCCTGATAAAAATAGACAAATAATCTCTCCCTTATGACCTAAATTTGTAGTGTAATATGTATATATGCACACTTGTGAAACTGGTTCAGAAAATCATATCCCCTGATTGACTAACAGTGTTGTGTAAAATGTGTTCAGTACTCTCCTAAAGTTAAGTAAGTTCTCTGACAAACTGAATACATGCATTAATAAATGGCCTTTCATAACATGCTGGGGTGTGCAGTGAACTAATGGTGCACACCCAGAGTTTTCAGACAATTGACTGTTGAGTTGTGCTGGGGGATGGAGGAAATTGGAGTGCCTGGAGTAAAAACAAGAAAAAAACTGTTCATTGCTTTTTTGCTAGTAGTAAAAATATTAAATATATATTAATGATTGCAGCACTGACACTTTTGGCACATACATGTATGGGCTTGATCTTTGGTAATGTCAAACTCAGCAGTGTTCATTCCTGTTTTCAGTAGAGTCCTGGGGAGAAAGGTGTACATCAAGTGCAGTTATTAATAATTTAAGAAGTATATATGAAACAGTATGCAAAAAAAACAAAAGAAGAATGTAAAAAAGAAAAAGAATCTTCATAAATAAACTATTGAGCAGTAAATCTGTTTTGTTACTTCAGTTTGCCAGGGAATAAATTTGTTGTTGTTTTGTTATGAATGCTTTTGTGAATCTTCAATTACATTGCCCAAGCACGAGTCAAATGAGTATTCTTTTGCTTCACAAGATACAGTTACGTGTGGGTGTGGTAACTACAGAACTAAGGTTTGCCTAAGGTACTCTGGTTTAATTTTTGCTCAAACTGCATTTGCTCACTGTACTTTTGTATGTATAACTGATATGGTGTTGTCACTGAAGTATAATTACTGTTGGTTTCACAGAGATCCTTTAAACTTTTTTTTTTGCATGGGTGCAAGACCCCCCACACCCCAAACATATATATATATATATATA